>NC_088865.1:11754260-11851331 GCF_032884065.1 Artemia franciscana | reverse complement strand
GTCATAAAAATGAATAGCTGACATAAAAAAAACTAGATTCTTGCATATTCAGCAATGCAAAAAAACACGTAAAAAATTTGGGTTTGACTTCAAAAATCTTGACGTTAGACCAAACTGAATGTTTAGTAACGGTATTCAAAAATAAGCGTCATAGTTTGAATTTTAAAGTAAAATGATATTTCTATTCAAAAACAACATGTGGAACTAGTGTTGAGCAGAACCAAATACAGTTTGAAGAATTGTTGTTAATTTATTGTATAATTGTTTTTTTCAATGATATTTTTTGATTTTTAATTGACTCTTTGTGACTATTTTAGTTTCGAATTCGACATTTTCAATTTTTCTAAATAATTTTCAAATTAGAATTTCGACCGTATTTCCTTAGGAAATTTTTTTTCAAATGCACAGACTACTATCTCCTACAGTGTTGCGACTAGCGTTATAATAAATGGGTTTCGCTTGAAATGTAATGATAGATTATTTTTGGCTACTGAATTATAAATTTGAACCAAAGAAGATACAAGATATAACCTAATTTTAAATATTTGTTTTTATGATTTTAAAATTTAAAGTACATATTTTCTATTATAGTTCATGTGATGCAAAATAAAACTGAATTTCTCAATATAATTTTATGTGTCTAGTTCAATAGTATTTGAACAAAACTAAATATTTTCAGCAATTTTAAATTTGATATGCCTAGTAGTCTTTTACCTGAGTTTTTGGGTTTGCAATGTGAATTTTAGAACAGTTGGTAATTTCGAGGACAATTATCATCAATCAATTTTCATTAATAAACTTAACTAAATAAGTAACAAAATAATGTATAATAGAATATTCGTTTTTCGTTTTTTTTTTCTATAAACTTGTACCTGAATTCATCTATTCTAACTCACCTACATTTAGTTGATTTAACAGCTATATGAAACCGAAACTATCATGTGGTTTTGCACAAGTGAGCTACTGAAGAGTATTGTTGAAAATGCCCTTTTCAAGTTGAAAATTTATTCACAACCACCCATGCGCGGGTCCGCTACAAGGAAGAGAGGTTTTCTTTCGAGACAAAAAAACTGTATGCAAAAAACGGCGATCTATGTGGAAACTGAAATAAAATTTAAATTTTTTTTGAAAACAATAGTCTTTCAGAAGGGGATGAGTCCCAAGAATCCAACCGCTTACGTACATAAAAAGTATTTTAGGCTCTATGTCAGGTCATGGCTCTATCCAGAAGCTATTTGACTGTGGCAATTGCAACGGATTCAGTTTTATTCTGTTATGTTAATTAAGTCCCTTATATTGCAATGATACTTCAAAATGATTGACAACTGAATTAATTTGCCTTTGATTAACTCATTTCAATCACGTTCAAGGGTATATATACACTTCGATAAATCCCGCTGTCTCAGTTTGATGTATATGAAAACGGTTTAGAAATCATAGCCATCGTTTTACTATCGTAGCCTCAAATTTAAGCAAACAATATAAAATTTAATGATCAAAAGCTGTGGATAGCGTCCAATATTCAAAACATTAAAAAAAAGTGTCATATTCAAAGGTGTAAAATCATTTTCATGAACAATTAACAGCAATAAGACAATTTGTTGGCCTAAAACATTATCATTCCTTGTTAAAGATTAAAAATCAATCTTTTCAAAAGATCTTTAGATTTTTGAAAAGCGAAGAGAAAACCATGGAGACTCTTTGATGAAATACCACCCTTAAAATATTTTGTTAACAATTCTCTGGAACTAAAATACTCAAACCCTCCGAGCAAGAGATAGAGAGATGGAGAAAGAGGTAGATAGAGAAAAGCAACAAAATAAAGCAAAATTTCTTTACATCTAGTAAGCACTCCATGTCTCGTCTGGATCTGCGAAACATAAAACGCTCGATTCCCACAAGCTTAATCTTAGGCAATTCTACCACCATACACCTGAATCCCTCTTTTCAATTTATTTTAACTGCTTTCAAATCGGAGGGAGGTAACTAATCATAAAACGACTTAGTGGTTTACAGATAAACAAAGAAAGAAATTGCATTTTTTAACGGAGTTAACTTTCAAAATCACACATCTAATCCAAAAACAGTTTTTGTTAAAACTTAAGAAAATATTGATGTCAAGTTTGGAATCAGTAGGTTGATACAGAGCGTTAATATTAATATACAAACTTTCGGTAGTAAAATAATGAATTATGATATATAACTATGTGCTGTAAGTTCGTCCATAAAAATAAACAAATTTGGAATTATTGCAAGAATCTTACCTGCTTGCGTATCAGTTATGATGCATGCACCACGATGTACTACTGCCACTTTTCGCTCCTTATTGCAAGCCGCACGACGAAGATCACACTCACTACTATACGTGTGGCCATCCGTTCCACAAACAACATCGTCAAAGTTTGGGGATGGACAATCAAGCGGACAAATACAAACGCCGTTTTCACAATAAGCCCCATTGTTACAATGTACGTTCATGCACAAATCTAGAGTTTACAAATTATGATCCTTACTAAACAGAAGGAGTAAAGGGATTAGATTGACTAGATTAGAAAAACGGTTTTTAGTTACTTCGAAGAAGAAAGCTAAGGATGCTAGTAGTTATTTATCGAAGACATTATTTAGCATTCTTTTTCTAAATTACAATCTCACTACTCTGAGTTTTCCCTCATTGTCTTGTCATTGGTGTATTTATTATATTATATTACTGTTTCTCTCTTTAATTTGTAAAACTTAAATTGTTATTGATGGGTGGCGAATGCCCTACATTTTCGGCCATAGAGCCTTGAAGGGGTAATTTACCATTCGAAAGCTTTCAAAGATCCAAAAAAGTGAATTTAATTAGCAGATGAGGCTGTAACATAACAGAATCCTTAGCTGTAACAGAACATAACATAACATAACAGAACATAACATATGAGGCTGTAATATAACAATTTAATGTGTAAAACTCAAATAGAAATTATTGAACATTGCTTAAATAAAGGATATGCTTCTTATATTGATTATAAGTAGGAAAAAACTATGATTTTAGATTTCCCGGTCCAATGTTATAAGAAATTTGTAGAATTCTAAAATCGAGAAGAAAACATCCAAAATACTACGAAGTGGTTTAAGATCCTCTTTAGAATAACTAGGAAGTCTTCATTTTTTCTGAGCAAAACGGTTACTATATGCACCTTTAACCGTTAATTCTTGTCACAGGGGCTGTCTCCCAAATTCATCGGTCGGTGGATACTGTAGAGGATTAGTCAAACTAAATTAAATGTTCTTCTGCCCTTTTCAAGTTAAATCACACGACGAAAAATTGGCTATCTCTACAATTTGCAACAATTTTGACCCAAAAAAGTCCGAAGTACTATCAAGTGAAAACTCTACGGTGCTCAATTGAGCTGGAGATATCATAAGGCTTTTTATATACCTTTCTACGTTCAGGAATCGTATTGCCACATAGTGCATATGTACAGTCCATATTTATATGAGCGCTCCGTATAAAATGAACAGCTATCATAGGCTGTTTTGCTGTTATACAAAAAAAAAATATACAAAGTGTTAATAGAGCAAACCACGTGTTAATAAAGGGAAAATTAAATAAAAAAAACAAGTTTTTTCAACTGAAAGTAAGGAGTGACATCAAAACTTAAAACGCACAGAAATTACTTCGTATATGAAAGAGGCTGCTTCCTCATCAACGCCCCGCTCTTTACGCTAAAGTTTGACTCTTTCTCTCAATTCTTCTTTCTAAAACAGTAAAAAACTTTAGCGTAAAGAGCGGGGCGTTGATGAGGAAGCAGCCTCTTTCATATACGAAGTAATTTCTGTGCGTTTTAAGTTTTGATGTCACTCCTTACTTTCAGTTGAAAAAACTTGTTTTTTTTATTTAATTTCTGAACGTTTTTGAATCAATGCATGTTTTGATTTTGGCTCTCCGCAGAGGAATGATCAAAACGAAATTTACATATTTTTTTTTTGGCGCAATAGCTTTCTCATAATTTTGATCGAATGATTTTGAGAAAAAAAGAGCGGGGGACGAAGCCTAGTTGCCCCCCGATTTTTTGGTTAATTAAAAAGGCAACTAGAACTTTTAATTTTTTACGAATCTTTTTATTGGTAAAAGATTTACGTAACTTATAAATTAGCTTACGTAAAGAACTTTTGTATTCTCATGTTTTTATTACATACATGAGGGGATTCGCCCCATCGTCAGTACCTCGCTCTTTACACTAAAGCTTAAATTTTATCCCAATTCATTAAGAATGACCCCCTGAATCACAAAAGCCGTAGAATAAGTAGTTGAAATTACCGAAAATACTTTAGCGTAAAGAGCGAGGTATTAGAAGGAGGTGAGCCCCTCATATGGGTAATAATTTCTGTTTGTTTTCAGTTTTATTGCTGTTCCTTACTTCCAGCTGAAAAAGCTTTTTCACTTTTATTTTTTAATTGTTTTTTTTTTAATAATGCTAGTAAATCCTGCTCTCCCTTCATGGAAATTTTCTTCTCCCATTACAAATTCTCGAAGGAAAGTTCCCCCAGCATATCCCCCTCTTCTCAACCCCTCCCCCAAACCAAAAAAATCCTCCTGAAAACGCCTGTATACTTCCCAATAACCATTACTATATGTAAGCACAGGTCAAAGTTTGTAACTTGTTGCCCCTCCCACGGGGACTGTGGGGGAGTAAGTCGTCCCCAAAGACATAGTTATAAGGTTTTTCGACTACGCTGAATAAAATGGCTATCTCAGAATTTTGATCCGTTGACTTTGGGAAAATAATTAGCGTGGGAGGGGGCCTAGGTGCCCTCCAATTTTTTTGGTCACTTAAAAAGGGCACTAGAACTTTTCATTTCCGTTAGAATGAGCCCTCTTGTAAAATTCTAGGACAACTGGGTCGATACGATCACCCCTGGGGAAAAGAAAAAAAAAAACAAAAAAACAAAAAAACAAAAAAACAAATAAACACGCATCCGTGATCTGCCTTCTGGCAAAAAATGCAAAATTCCACATTTTTGTAGATAGGAGCTCGAAACTTCTACAGTAGGGTTATCTGATACGCTGAATCTGATGGTGTGATTTTCGTTAAGATTCTATGACTTTTAGGGGACGTTTCCCCCTATTTTCTAAAATAACGCAAATTTTCTCAGGCTCGTAACTTTTGATGGGTAAAACTAAACTTGATGAAACTTATATATTTAAAACCAGCATTAAAATGCGATTCTTTTGATGTAGCTATTGGTATCAAAATTCCATTTTTTAGAGTTTTGGTTACTATTGAGCCGGGTCGCTCCTTACTACAGTTCGTTACCACGAACTGTTTGATTAGTAGACATTTTCATGAAGGATGGGAGAACCTAAAGCCTAAAAAAGCTCTTTTCCAGCAAAGACCGTTTCCAGGGGAGGGAATTTCCGGGTTCAAAATGGAGGAAACTTCACACCTGAACTTCATTTGGAAGAATGTGCGGTTCGAGCGTACAATATGGGAGCAGAGGGGCAATACATCCCGGAATTATTAAGAACATGGTTGTTAACAATAAAAGCCCAAGTTTTGCAACTTCAAGTATTATGGCTTAAAGGTTGACCTTTATCGTAAGGAACGAGCGTGTGATGAAGGTGCCAGCCCTTCTTATATAAAAGGCAACTCTTTTTTATATAGAAAAGTAAATAAAGCTAGCAGTGACGGCCCAATCTATTTTGTGACACCCATAGCCGCTACTCTTTTCTCCCTGTAATGACTTAAGATGACAAAGAAGGTTTATAGGCATTTCCCTCGGGGCAAGACGCAGGTACACTTTACTTAATAGGGAGTTTTTTCTAAGAGATGCAAATGTTAATTGAGTTAAGCTAGGGTTTACTTTGGCTCTAATGCAATATTTTTTGGTTGTTACATGATAGTTTTCTTGATTGTTACAAAATAGGACGTGTTAGAATTCAATAGTCAAGCGGGGAAGTTTTATTAAGACCTTTTCCTACAAGATATTTTTAAAGACGTTTCAAGACATTCCAAGAAGTTTTCAAGACATTTTTCTTCAAGACATTTTTAGAGACGTTTCAAGACATTCAAGACGTGTTTTTTAAATATTTTTCTTTAAGAAATTTTTCAAGACATTTCAGGACGTTTTTCAGACATTTTTTCATCATGTTTTCAAGGCGTTTCAAGACATTTCAAGACGTTTTACGAGACATTTCATAATTTCTTTAGTTCTTAAGTAACGGGGAATGTTTACTTATGTTTAGGATGACGCTTTCACACGTGAACTATTTCTTCGGGCCCTTTGGGAATCCCTGCTTGTAACAATGGAGGACACCCTTGTGGGATGTTACATAATAACAATGCACAAGTGAGTTGTTACATAATATCTTAAGAGAATTTATTTTATTTCATCATTTTTTTTCTCGGGGAACCATTATATTCTAAAGATTTTAGTCCACATTAGGATTCGAATGTAAGACCAGAGATTTTCCTCGATGACCAGACCAGAGCCTTAACCTTTTGGACCAGTAAACTATTCATAATATTTTGATTCAAGTAATACTTTCTAGATGATAATCTATTGCAAGTAAGGAAACCCTCTATCCCATACACTAGAACGATTAAATGAATCGTATTTTCCAATCCTTTCAACATGAGAGCAAAGACATCCCAAGGCTATTGATTCTTCGTCTATTAGACACACCTGCCCATTACAGCATTATTAATTTTCTAATGTGATCTAGACAGGTTGACTTAGCTATTCAATCAATGAGATGTTACATAACATTGGCTTTATATATTTTGTTGTGTAAATGATTACGTTTTGAAGTTTTATCCTGGAGCAAGTATTCTAAAGAATTAAGGCTTCTGTACACACAACTTTAATTGATAAAAACAAGTTACAAGCATTATTGAAGCACTGAAAATGAAACTAAAACATAACAAAGGAAAAACAAAACGGAAAAAAAGCTTATAAGGGATTAAATTTAAGCCAACCATAAATTAAAGAAAGGTGGGACTCTTAGCAACCATTTCCAGGGAGTGAATTGGTATTATAGATAAATATAATCCACATTAAGAGGTATTTCTGAGAGGTCCTTATGACAGCACATCGTTTCTATTGCTCTATTAAACATGCCAGCAAGGAAAAAGATAAACATTTTCTACACCTGGTTATTTCTGAGAGCTCTTATTGAAAATACTATGTGTCTTTGAGCCAAGACTATGCATATTTCCTGCAACCTTGACAATGCGTGGCTAGCCTACCGAAGAAACAATTCGAGAGGGGGAGGGTTGTTATTAGAGGTAAAGTATCATCTAAGCTTTAGTTCACGTTTTACAAAGCTCCAATTGTCAAAAAACAAGAACTTTGCATTTTTTACTCCAAGAAAGAACAGAGATGCGCGTGTGCTATGGGACAGCCTTTTTTATAAATAAATGTCTATGTTAACCCTTATTTTGTAGGACTAGCTACATCTGTAGAAGTGAATGCGCTACCGTAAGGTTTTACTGTCTTTGACACTCGAAGCTCAATATACATAAAGATTTTCGATAATTCTAAATTAATTGACTATCTCAGAGTTTCCACACAATAGCATTTTGAACTTCTTTTGGGTAGAATTGTTGTTTTACACCACAAAATGCTCGAAAACACAACTCTACTGTGGGATAGTCTTTTTCCCAAAATAAATGTCTATGTTAACTAAATATTTTGTAGAACTACCTGTATCATTCGAGACGAATGCGCTACTGTACGGGCAGCAATACCGTACGGCATTACTGCCTCTGAAAGTCGAGGCTTAAAATGCGCATATATTTTCAATGATTCTAAATCAATTAACTATATCAGAATTTTCAAGGAATAGCCTTTTCGACCTTATTTGGCTATAATTGTTGTTTTGCACCACAAAATAGCTGAAAACGGTACATAGTAGTGGGACAGTTAATTTCCCTAAAATAAATGTCTATGTTAGTTGTTTATTTTGTGGGATTACCTGAAGCTTAAGAAACAAATGCGCCACCGTACGACATTACTACTTCTGATGCTCAAAGTTTAATATGCGTATAGATTTTCGATAAGTCTAAATCATTGGACTATCCTCAAATTTTCACACAATAGCTTTTTTGGACTTCTTTCGGGTAGAATTCTTGTTTTGCACCATCAAATGACTGAAAACGCCGCTTTGCTGCGGGACAGTCTTTTTGGCTAAAATAATTTTTTATGTTAACTGTTTATTTTTTAGGACTATCTGAAGCTTTAGAAAGGAATATGCCACCCTACGGCAGTACTGTCTCACAAACTCGAAGCTCAATATGTGTATAGATTTTCGATAATTCTAAGTCAATTAACTATATCAGAATTTTCCCACAACAGCTTTTAGGCCTTTTTGGTTAGAATTGTTGTTTTACACGACAAAATGGTTAAAAACGCCGCATTGCAGAGGGGACGTCTTTCTGGCTAAAATGAATGTCCAAGTTAGCCATTTACTTTGTAGGACTATCCGCATCCTTATAAACGAATAAGCTACCGTGCGGAATTACTAACTCTAAAACCCGAAGCTTAATATATGTATGGATTTTCGATAATTCTAAATGAAACGACTATCTTATAATTTACATACAATAGCTTTTTGGAATTCTTTTGGGTAGAATTCTTGTTTGGCCCCACAAAACTGATGAAAACGCCGCTTTAACATCGGAGAGTCTTTTTGACAAAAGTTAACGTCTATGTTAACCGTTATTTTGTAGGGCTACCTGTACCTTTAGAAACTAATGCGCTACCATATGGCATTGCTGCCTCTGAAACAGGAGACTCAATATTTGTATAGATTTTCAATTATTCTAGATCAATAGACAATCTGAGAATATCCAAACATGGCCAATGTGTCGATTTTTTTCTTTCGTGAAACTTATTGTACGTTGATCATTTCCTCGTGATACTTATCGTATTTTTATTTTATCTTCATGAAAGCTGTTTTATGTTGATTTTTCCTTTGTGAAACATGTAGCATATTTTATTTTTGCTCTTCGTGACGCTTGCACTACGTTTATTTTTTCCCTGCGTGAAACTAGTTACAAGTTGATTTTTTTTTGTTCATGGAACATGCTGTATGCTGATTATTTTGTCGTAAAACCTGATGCATGTTAATTGTTTCCTTGTAAAACTTCTTGTAGTTTTAGTTTCTCTTCATGAAACTCGCTGTACGTTGATTCTTTCTTTCATTAAGCTTATTTTATCTTGATGTTTTTCATCGTGAAATATATTGCATTTTTTTCGTGAAACTTTCTGCACGCTAATTTATTGTTCGTGTAACATAATGCTGATTTATTTATTCGTAGAACCTATGACATGCTGATTTATATCAAACTTGCTATATATGGTTTTTTTCTTCATGAAAAATGATGCATGTTGATTTTTATTCTTGAAACTTGGTGTATGTGGATTGTTTCTTCAGGGAACTTCATGTATTTTGATTTATGTCTTCGAGAAACTGTTATATTTTTATTTCTTCTTCATGAAAGTTGTTTCATGTTAATTTTTCTCTTCGTGATACTTGCACAATGATTCTTCTCCTCGTGAAACTGGTTTTTTTCTTGTAACTTTATGCGTGCTTATATTTTGTTTTTGAAAATTAACGTATCTTGATATCTTTCTTCGTAAAACTTATTTTATGTTGAATTATTCTTTTGTGAAAATAAATTTATCATGATATTTTTTTGTGAAACTTGTTGCATGTTGTTTTTTTTCTTCGTGAAACAAGATGCATGCTGATTTTGTTCGTGAAATTTGCTGCATGTGGATTTTTTTTCAAGAAACTTAATCTAAGAAACTTAAAAAGAAACTTAAAGAAACTTTTTAACAAACTTAATCTTTCTTCATGAAACTTATTTTATGTTGAAATGCTCTTTTGTGAAAATAAATTTATCATGATATTTTTTGTGAAACTTGTTGCATGTTGTTTTTTCCTTCGTGAAACATGATGCATGCTGATTTCGTTCGAGAAACTTGCTGCATGTGGATTTTTTTTCAAGAAACTCAATCTAGCCAGATTTATGTTTCTGAGAAACATGATACATTTTTATTTCTTCTTCCTAAAACCTGTTGCATGGTGATTTTTCTCTTCGTGGAAAGTGTATATTGATCTTTCTCCTCTTGAAACCGGTTTTATTCGTGGAAATTGTAAAGTGCTGAATATTGTTCGTGAAACTTAATTTATCTCGATGTTTTTCTTCATGAGACTTGTAGCATGATGATTTATTCTTTCGTTAAACATGATGTATGCTGATTTTTTTCGTAAAACTTGTTCTATGTCGGTTATTCCTTCGTGAAATATGAAACATGTTGATTTTTTTCCAGAAACTTGTTGCATGTTGATTGTTTCTTCAGGAAACTTAATATATCTTGATTTATGTCTTCGAGAAACATGTTATATTTTTATCTCTTCTTCACAAAACTTATTACATGTGGATTTATTTCTACGTGAAACTTGTACATTCATTTTTCTTCTCGTGAAACCAGTTTTAGATCGTGGAACATGTATTGTGATGATTTTGTTCGTGCAACTTATTTTTTTTGTATTTTTTGTTCGTGCAACTTATTTTTTTGTATTTTTTCTTCGTGAAACTTATTGTATGAAGCTTTTGCATGTTAATTTTTTCTTCGTGAAATATGATGTATGCTTATTTTGTTATTGAAACTTATTGCATGTTGATTTTTTCTTCAAGAAACACCACACATTTTATTTCTTCTTAAAGAAACTTGTTCCATGATGATTTTTCTCTTCGAAGAACTCGTGCAATGATTTTTCGTCTGGTGTAACCCGTTTTGTTCGGTTTAGTTCCTGATTTGTGTCTTGGAGAAAGTTGTTATATTTTTATTTATTGTTCATGAATAATGTTGCATCTTCATATTTTATTCTTCGTGAAACTTTTACATTCATTTTTTCACCTCATGAAACCGGTTTTGTTCATGGAACTCATTACGAGATGAGTTTTGTTCGTGAATCTTAATTTATCTTGGTTTTGTTTTCGTGAAACTTGTTGAATGTTGTTTTATTCTTTCATGAAACATGACTTATCATGATATATTTCCTAGTGAAACTTGTTGCATGTTGTTTTTCTTCCTAAAACAGTGTGAATGCTGATCTTTGTTCGTGAAAATTATTGCATTCGGATTATTTCTTCAATAAACTTAATTTATATTTATTTATATCTTCGATAATTTTGTTATATTTTTTATTTCTTCACAAAACCATATATTTGTGCATTTTTTCTTCGTGATACTTGTACATTACTTTTTCTCCTCATGAAGAAGTTTCATGAAGAAGAAAAGTAAAAAACAACAACTTTCTTGAAGACGAAAATTAAGCTACATTAAATTTCTTGAAGAAATAATCCATATACAACAAGTTTCACGAACAAAAACAAGCATGGATTGTGTTTTACTAAGAAAAAACCAGAATACTACAAATTGCACGAAGCAAAATATCAAGATAATTTAAAGTTCACGAAAGAATAAAACAGCATGCAACAAGTATCACCATGGAGAGTATTAAGATCAATTAATTTCTACAAACAAATTCAGTACGCAGCAAGTTTCACGAACAAAACTAGTTTCACGAGGAGAAAAATCAACATAAAGGTTTCAAGAAGAGAAAAATGATTGTGCAATTCGTTTTATGAAGAAGAAATAAAAATAAATCAAGTTTATCAAAGCCAGAAAACAAGATACATTAGGTTTCTTAAGGAAATAGTCAACATGCAGAAGTTTCATGAACGAAAATCAGCCTGCATCATGCTTCACGAAGTAAAACCAACATGCAGCAAGTTTCATGAAGAAAAAAATCATGATAAATTAACTTGAGGAACAAAAATCAGCATGCAACAAGTTCTGCTAGCAAAACCGGTTTCACGAGGAGAAAAATCATTGCACATATCTCACGAAGAGAAAATAAAAGTATAACATGTTTCTCGAAGATTTAAATAAGGATATATAGAATTTCTTGAAGAGATAATCCAAAAGTAGCAAGTTTCATGAACAAAAATCAGCATGCATCCTGATTCACAAAGAAAAAAGCAACACGCGTAAAGTTTCACGAACAAAAACATCAAGATAAATAAGGTTTTTACGAATTAAAATCGTCACGTTACAAGTCCCACAAGAAAAAACCGGTTTCACGAAGAAAAAAACAAATGTACAAGCTTCAAGAAGAGAAATAAAAAACATGCAAGTTTGTTGAAGGAGAAGTAGAAAATATAACAATATTCTCGAAGATATAAATGATGATATATTAAGTTACCTGAAGGACTAATCCAAACGCAAAAAGTTTAACGAACAAATATCAAAAATATGTACACATATTGAGCTTCGGGCTTAAGAGGCAGTAATAATGTACGGTGGCTCTTTCGTCCCTAAGGCTTTAGGTAGTCCAAAAAAAACAAATTGCAAACATAGGCATTTGTTTGAGCCAAAAAGACTGTCTTACAGCAAAGTGGAGTTTTCAGCCATTTTGTGATGCAGAGCAACAATTCCACCTAAGAGAACACCAAAAAAACTATTGTGTGAAAATTCCGGGATAATCAATTGATTTAGAATTATCGAAAATCTATACGCTTGTTGAGCTTCGAGTGTCCGAGGGAGCAATGCCGTACAGTAGAGCATTCATTTTGTAGGTAGTCTAGAAAATAACGGTTCCATAGGCATTTATTTCAGCTGAATAGACTGTTTCATATCAATCTTTGACCTCAGCCATTTTGTGGTGCAAAACAACAATTCTAGCTAAAAAGGTCAAAAAAGCTAATACGTAAAAATTCTGAGATAGTTAATTGATTTAAAATTATCAAAAATATATACAAATATTGAACCTTACGTTTTTTAGGCAGTAATGCCGTACGGTAGTGTATTTGTTTCTAACAAAGGTGCAGGTAGTTCCAAAAAATTAACGGCTATCATAGACATTTATTTTAGCCAAACAGACTGTATCACAGCAAAGTTGTGTTCTCAGGCAGTTTGTTGTGTAAAACAGCAATTCTGGCAAAAAGATGTCCAGAATGCTAATGTGTGAAAATTCTAAGATAGCTAATTGATTTAGGACTATCGACAATTTATACGCATATTGAGCCTCGAGTTTCAGAGACAGTAATGCCGTACGGTAACGCAATCGTTTCTAAAGGTGCAGGTAGTCCCATAAAATAAAGGGTTAACATACACATTTATTTTGTCAAAAAAAGACTGTCCCACAGCACAAACGCATCCGTGATCTTTCTTCTTGAAGAAAATACAAAATGTTTTGGCTTATAGGATTTGTAAATGTGACCTAAAGCTTAAACGAATCTTTACCTATAATAACAACCGTCCCGTCTCTTGAATCGTTTGCTGAGGTGGACCAGCTAAATATTGCCACGGTGGCGTGAAATATGCATAGTCTTGGTGCAAAGGAACGTAGCACTTTCATCAAAAGCTCTCAGAAATAACCAAATTTAAAAAATGTGTCTCCTTTTCCTTCAGGCGTGTCTAAAAGTGCAATAAAAATGATGCATTTTC
This sequence comes from Artemia franciscana, assembly GCF_032884065.1. Classification (NCBI taxonomy): domain Eukaryota; kingdom Metazoa; phylum Arthropoda; class Branchiopoda; order Anostraca; family Artemiidae; genus Artemia; species Artemia franciscana. The sequence continues at coordinate 11,837,822 of NC_088865.1, read as the reverse complement.
ATAAAGACCTCTCAGAAATACCTTTTAATATGGCATGAATTTATTTCTAATATCAACCGCGCCCTGGAAATGGTTGCTAGGATTCCTTCCTTTCTTTAATTAATGGTTCTTTTTGCTTATATCCTGTATAAACTTTTTTCACATTTGGTTTTTTCGTTTTTTATGTTTTAATTGCATTTTCTGTGTTTCAATTATGCTTGTAAATTTTTTACTAATATAAGTTGCATGTAAAAAAGCCTTGGTCCTTTAAAGTACTTGTTCCAGGATAAAATTTTAAAACGTAATCATTTACGCAATGAAATATCTAAAATCGATACTAAATGGGTACGTGGAGATATCTGGGGAAGGTAAACAGGAAGGGTGTGCGAAAGCACAGGATGGTTTGTCCCCAACCCCCACTGCACTTCCTGGCTGAAGGGTCAAGAAACGGAGATCAGCACCACCGGTAGGGACTGTGAAGTCTAATGCCGTATTCTTTACCTTTACCTTTTACCTCTGTAGCATCTCATTGATCAAATAGGTAACTCAACCCGTCTAGATCAAGTCAGAAAATTAATGACGCCGTAATAGGCAGGCGTTTCTCATAGACTAAAAATAAATAGCATTGAAGTGCTTGTGCTCTCATGTGGAAAGAATTAGGAACATTCAAATCATTTAATCGTTCTAGTTTTGGGGACAGGGGGTTCTCCTTGCATACAAAAGGCTATCATCTAGAAATTATTCCCCGAATCAAAATATTATGATTGTTCTGCTGGCCCAAAACGTTAAGGCTCTGGTCTCTTCATTGGGGGAAATCTTTGTTCTTACGTTCTAATCCTAATGGGGACAAAAATCCTTAGAAAAGACTTCATGATAGAAAATTAAATCTCTTAAAGTATTATGTAACAACCCACGTACACATTGTCATTACGCAACATCCCACCTGCTTGTCCTCCCCAGTTACAAGTGAAGATTCCAAACAGGCCCTTAAGGACCAAGTCACGTTTGAATGTGTCATCATCAGTATAAGTAAACATTCCCTAGTACGTAACAGCTAAAGAAATTATGAAACGTCTTGAAATGTTTTGAAACGTCTTGGAACGCCTTAAGAACAACTTGAAATATCCTGAAAATCGTCTTTAAATATCTTGAAACGTCTTGAAAAACGTTTTGAAGAAAAATGTCTTAAAAACGTCTTGGAATATCTTGAAACGTCTTGAAAAAAATCTGGAAGAAAAATGTTTAAAAAAAATCCCCCACTGGACTAGTGGATTTTATCACGTTCTACTACGTAACATTAAAAAACAATGATGTAACAACCAAAGTAAATCCTCTTTATAACGTAATTGACACCTGCATATATTATAAAACATTCCCTATTATATAACAAGCACCTGAGTCTTGCCCTGAGTGAATCGCCGCTAAGCCTTCTTCGTCATTTTAAGTAAGTAAAGAAAGAAAAAAGTAGCGGCTATTGATGTCACAAAAATAGATTTGACCGTCACTATAAATGGCTAAAATATTTTATATACTTGAAGCATTATAAAGACTTGAAACTAAGAGGGTATAGAGGAGAGAGACGAAGAAGAATAAAAAATAACGAAACATCTGAGACAACTATAATTGTGTTTTTTAGAAACCAAAATCTGAGGATGGTATTATGTTTTATGAGTTTAAATAAAAAAAAAACAAGTTTTTTTTCAACTGAAAGTAAGGAGTAACATCGAAACTTAAAAAAAAAACAGAAATTGTACTTATATGAGGGGGTCTGCCTTCTCCTTTATGCTAAAGTTTTTTTTTCGAACATTTATAAATCTTTATTATTCTAATTAAAAGTTCCATGTGTTACAGGAATCATTCTTAAGGAATTGGGACAAACAGTCACACTTCAGCGTAATGAGCGGGGTATTAAGGATAGGGCAGCCCCTCATATAAGTCATAATTTCTGTTCATTTCAAGTTTTGATTTTACTCCTTTTTTCAGTTGAAAAAACTTCCTTTTTTATTTAATTTGTGATGGTTTTTTAAATACTGCCAGGAAATCCGGTTCCTCCTCCATGAAAAATTCCTTCTCCCCAGAGACAATCTCACCATGTGAAGTGACTGTCACATAAAATACACCCCCATCCCACTAAAATTCTAGCAGAAAATTCTCCCTGAAAAATTTCTTTCTGACTATTCCAGGTGAAACCATTTTTTAGCACACTACCATATCTTTATAATGATGCCGGAAATTCCCTTCTCCATAGAAACGTTTTTCTCCAACTTATCCGACGTCCAGCAGAAAGTTACTCGCGAAGAAAATTCCTTCTGGAGAATTTACCCCTTGAAAACTCCTAATTTCATGGCCTATTTTCATGGCTTATGGCCTAATTAAACTTGTGAAAAATCAACCCTCCAACGGAAAGACACCCTAGACAACTCCAATCTAGTAAAAATTGCCCCCGGAAAAATTTATCTTAACATCTCTACTTGTAAAATTGAGTCGGCAAAGAAAAGTTAGACTAATAAGAATTAATTCGTATAGTGATTCTGGCAAATTCAGGCATTCTACCCCCGTTTCAGGCCAAATTTAGGCATTCAACCTTCAAAAATGTCCCTCCGCAATAGAAAATTCTCCCCGTAGAAAACCCCCTAAGTAGAAAATGCAATCCCTCCTCCCACACTAGAAATGTATGCAAAGACATTTACAATAACGAATACTTAAATATCAATATCAATAACATATAAATATAAATATAAATTATCAATAAAAAATACTTTATGTAAACCATAGGCAAAATTTACATTTTAAACCCCTTTTCCCAGGGACTCTGTAGGGTCATGTTATCTTCCAAGGCATACTTATTGGGATTCCAGCCATACTCGACAGATTGGCTATCTCAAAATTTTGATCGGACGACTTGAGAAAAAAGGGGGGAGTAGGTGGGGGCTAGTTGCTCCTCAATATTTTTGGTAACATAAAAGGGCACTAGAACTTCCGATGTTAGTCCAAATGAGCCCTTTTCCTCCTTTTTCAAAAAACAAGAAAATTTTTCTGGCACGTAGCTTTTGATGGGTAACACTAAACTTAATGAATTTAGCAGCATAACAAGCCAATTTTTTTGAAATATGTATTAATATCAAAATTCCGTTTTATAGAGTTTCGATTACTATTGAGCCGTGTCGCTCCTTGCTTACAGTTCGTCACCACGAATTGTCTGAAATGTAGAAGGTTTTTACAAAATATAATTTGAGTGTGAAACGATGCGAGTAAGGGAAAAGTAAATTAAATTTAGAATCAATTGTTTTTGATTAACCTATTTGCGGCTACTACCTCAAGTCTCCTATTATCATAATTTTTTCCCACCTTATTGCTTTTACTCTCCCAGTTACATTTTCTATATGTCAAAGCATTTCAACTCAAGTGGTTATTCATTTTCTCACAAATTTCTTCCAAAAAAAGCGGTTAATTTCTGCAAATGTAATATTTTCCCACAGAAGGCAGCATAGTGAAATATGGAATAAGCTATGCAATTTTCTCAATTAATGTTGGCGTCATCAACTTACCACAATGTCCAGCATATGCAATAATGACGTGTTGTTCTTTTTTGCAGGCCTCTGCTTTCAAATGACACTCACTTGAATAGGATATTCCGTCTGTACCACAAACTGGGGAATACAATCCTTCATCCTAAAACAAAAATAAAAATTTTGAAGACAATTATTTCAAGAAAACATTGCACTTCTAGAACAAAAATATTTTAAAATAATATTTATTACTAGCTGTTGGGGTGGCGCTTCGCGCCACCCCAACACCTAGTTGGTGGGGCGCTTCGCGCCCCCAACCCCCAAGCCCCCCCGCGCGCGTAAGTCATTACGCGCCATATTAGTTACGCGCCATTGTAGTTGTGTCCCTGTGTCCCACCTGTGAATAGAGATAGATATAAATATATGTTTTTAACTACGTAAAACATGCGAATATACAACATTCTTCACTGTCCCATTGTCTGTGCATATAAATATATATGCACAGACATAGATCTATACCTCATTATTCTAATGATGTGTCCTTGTGTCCCGGTCGTCATTTATATTCCCTGTGTCCCGGTCGTCATTTGTGTCCCGGTGTCCCAGTTTGTAATTTCTCTTTGAGTGTCCCGGTCGTCATTTATATTCCCTGTGTCCCGGTGTCCCGGTCTTCATTTGTGTCCCGGTGTCCCGGTCTGTAATTTCTATTCGAACAATCCCTGTGTCCCGGTCGTCATTTATATATCCCGCCTGTGCCCCCCGCGTTACTATTCGAACAATCCCTGTGTCTCGGTCGTCATTTATGTATCCCGTCTGTGCCCCCGGCGTCCCCGTTGTAGTTGTGTCCCTGTGTCCCGGTCGTCATTTATATTCCCTGTGTCCCGGTCGTGATTTGTGTCCGGGTGTCCCAGTCTGTAATTTCTCTTTGAGGTTCCCGGTCGTCACTTATATTCCCTCTGTCTTGGTCGTCATTTGTGTCCCGGTCTGTGATTTCTCTTTGAGTGTTTTTTCTTTTTAGTTTTTTTTTTAGTTTTTTACGTTTTTTCTTTTTTCAGTTTTCTTTTTCTTCTTTATTTTTCAGCGTCACTATGAAGTACATATCGACGAACCTTTGTTTTTTTAACTTAAATCTGGTAGGCATTGATGACCTTATCCAAGTCAAAATCCCAAACCCAATCATCATCGCTATCATTTTCAGTTTTGATATGTTTTGACTCTCGCTGTCCAGGTGGATTTTCATCTAACTGCGCGGTTTTGCGTTCTTTAGCCGCAAGCCTGTTTTCTTGCTGTTCTTGTGATTCCCCGGCACGCTTTCTTTTCTTACTTTCTCTATCAGCTGCAAGCCTGTTTTCTTGCTGTTCTTGTGATTCCTCGGAACGCTTTCTTTTCTTACTTTCTCTATCAGCAGCAAGTTTTTTGGCATAAACTCTTTGAGCAGCTTCCTCGGCTGTTGCCATTGTAGGTTCTTCAGTCATTTTACAATTAAACATTTTTCCGGGAACAAATGTCTTAAATACCGTTAATGACGTCACCGTCATAGCAAAAATGACGACAACTAACTTCATGACGTCAGTCGACACAGAAACATGACGTCACCTGACAGACAGACACACAGACAGACAACTTATTTTTATATATATAGTTATAATAGAAATATTATTACCTCAAACGCAAATTTTTAATAATTAGAAATTTATTATAGTCCCAGTTTAAAAAAGACAATTAATTGGAAAGCATAAAAATTATACTTTTATATTGTCAATAAATGTGGGTGCTAGAAAAATTTTATCATCCTGAAATTAATTATACTTCTGGATTTAATCCAGTGCCAGAATCCAAATCAACAAAAACATATAAAACAATATAAGATATTATCATTTTTACAGACGATAGAAAAAATAAAAAAAATACATGCCGAAAAGGTAGAAAAATATACGGGCTTATATATATATATATTTCTCATAAAGATATCAATGGAAAATATTCTGGCATTTTCGCAGGGGAGAGAGAATTTCCAACCCCCTCATAAAAATAAGAAGGAGAGGATATATAATTTTAGCTATATATTCGCACATAAGAGGGGGGGGGGTAAAGTATCCGGACAGTTGAAGTCAAAAAATAGTTCTTATTTCATAAAAAGCAGATAAGTGTAGCCTACCACATTTTTTTGATGTCCCGACTTCTGCTCTCTGTTGGGACGTAATATTGCTCTTGTATTTGTAAGTCGAATAAAGAAAAACACTAGACATTAAACTCGAGTTTACGATTTGTAAAACCGAGAACAAAGCGATATCTTCATTAGTTTCTTTGTTACTTTAGAAACAAATTTGGGCTATATATTGCCTGCACTAAAAATGTGGTAGGCTACAATTATCTGCATATTATGAAGTAAGAACTATTGTTTGACTTCAAACTGTCCGGATACTTTACCCCCCCCCCCCCTCTTATGTGCGAATATATAGCTAAAATTATATATTTCCCATCTATTCTGAAAATTGACTTTGTCTTTTCTCGCACTAATCAGAAAGAAACTAACGAAGAAACCGCTTTGTTCTCGAGTTTTACACAGCATAAACTTGATTGAGTGGCGTATAATACACAAGAACCAAAATCCCTACCCCCAAACAGAAAAAAAACAATACTCAAAAAATTATCAAAGTCGCAAAAGGCTTATTTTCCACTGAGGGGGGGGGGGGGTATTTTCCACGAAAGGTGGGTTGTTTTCCAGGGAGAGGGGTGAGTATTTTGAAAAACTCATTTCGAAAAACTATTCTGTCAATTATGTTTTTAATGGCGTTTAAAAACTGTGTCAGAAACGATGGAATGGTCTCACTGGGGCTTCTAGTAACTATACATCCAAAGGAAGTATTATCGAAGTGTCTTTACTAACATTGAAAGAAAGGTTAGGATCTCTAGGCAAAAAACTTATCAAGAAGAAAACAAAATTTTGAGATGTTGAAATGATGTGATGTTTAAAAATGATTTGATGACGCTGAAATGAAATGATGTGTCTGAAAGGATGTTGAAAAAATTCAAAATGATCAGTGAAATGCTGTATTGTGTATTCGGATATAACTTTTCCTGGAACAGTGCCAAAAATTCAATTTTTACTTTCTTTTCTAACATTAAGAAAATATTGGATGCACCCAACTATTTTGGGTATGGCGATGTTTAGCTCTATACTCTAAAGCCGATATTACAAGCAACTGCCAAGTTTCCCAGAGAGGCTTTAAAAGAAACTAAATTTTAACCAGAAAGGGTAGCTTTAGAACTTCCGGGTATAATTAACATGGAGGAACGGAAATGGATATTGTCACACTGACTGGTATATACCTCCTACAGATTTACGACGACTTCCCTAATGATGACTATAAAAGCACAGAGATTTTTGTTCTTATTGACTGATATACAAGGGTTCGTTCAAGCAGATGGTTAGAAAGTCACAATAAATCCTTTGCTTTAGAAATAATACAAAATAGTTACAAAAGGACACAGTCACTGAAAACTCTTGCTATATATAGATAAATGACCATAAACTATTAGAATGAAAACCACACCCGTATACGTTATCCATCAAAGCATATTTGTGGAAACACCTTTTGATTTAATTTTCTTTTTATCGGCTTGAATTTCTCGCAAACATTTAAAAATAAAAATATAGAAATGAAGCAATATTGCAATATTTCAATCTAGGGCCATTCCCATAAATTTAGAAAAATGTAGTCTTAAAAAGAAATCTAGAAATTTATCAGTGAAGCAGCAAAAAACACCAAAATGTAGGTAATGGCCCTTAAGTATTCCTGCCCCCTTTTCGATGATTTGAATTTCGAAACAAAATTTTCAAATGGGATACAAGTAACAGGTATTTCAAAGCTAGGAGAGTGGGTGTTTTGTTTCTTTCGATTTTTTTTTTCAAAAAACTCACCGAAAAAAGCATGTTTCAAAATTTATGGGGAAATTTTTATGTTACTTGTTAAAAGAAAAAATACATGTTACCTGTTACAGAAATGAAACCTTTTAAAATAAAACCTGTTACGATCTAGTAATTTATGTGTTATGTGATTTAGTTTTGTTGAATTGACTTCAGGTCAGTTCAGTCGGCTTATTCAGTTAATATTCAAAAATTCTTAATTCTAGTTAATTTTGTAGATGAAAATCGATTTTTCGAAAAAAAAATTTGTGACAAACAATTTACTTTACTATCTTAAAAGGCACTTATGTTCATCACTCATTTCTAGTTCCAAATCTGCTTTCTTGTATCTAATATCCCCCCTCTTCTGAACCAAAATCCCGGATACGCCCTTAGGAGTTGGATTAATGTTTTCTATGCCTTTTAAAGACCAGGACGTCATTTGCGCTTGGATTTTTGCAACAAATCTATGCTTCATAATTATACAGCTTGGACTTAGCTCCCCTGTGTATCCAGTCATTCCACAGCTTAGATTCACCTTGTTTTAGCATTAAGTCAGGACTGAAGGAACAGTATTTGGGTTTGTCTTTCCTCCTAGAAATGCCTAAATCTTAACTACTTCTGTGGAGAGTCTTTTATATATTTCCCTTGAATTTGTCGCATCTCTGTTTGTATTATTTTGAGCCCCCTTGAAATAACACATGGAATTTATCAAATCACATTAATAATCTAAAAAATAATAACCCAAGTCAACCTATCTGTCACATTTTTCTCATGAGACACTACGAGCTGTCAAATATTGAGGTATTCCTAACTGTTAAGTAAAAATACAAACTGTTTCAAAAGGTGTTATGTGATGTTAAAGCCTAAGAACTAAAATAGCGTATTATTAGAGTTAATTCAAAGTTAAAAAGAGATTTAAAATATAAGCTTGAAGAAAGTACACTAAATTAAAAAAAAGCAAATACATCACCTCGGGCAAAAAGGCACACAGTGGTGTTAATTGGGGAAGAAGAAATGCCCCCCCCCCCCTATATTTTAATATATTTTTTGTACAATGAAAAATGGATTGTTAGGCAGCTTTATTTAAAAAATCCCCCCCCCCTTCCCATTGATTTGAAAAATACATCCCACTATGTTTTCATAAATTGTCGCCAGCAAAGGCTCTCACACCAATAATTACCAGTTTAAGAATAAATATAAGTGTAAAGTCGTTGCCAAAAGCTAATTTCACAGCGCATTAGTAAAGTTTGCCTTCCGCACATAAAATTAAAAGTTAAAAGCAAACTGTGGTGAGGTCTTGACATGCTCCTTTACTCTGATAAGAGAACCAATTATTTGAGGCAGTCATTTGTCACAGTGAAGATTGCTTAACCAAGCAGTTTGCATATTTTTTTGATTATAATTTAAGGATCTGATTTTTATACCCTTTTGTTATCTGTTACACTTTAGATACAGGAAGGCGATTAATCCTTTTAAGGACCTTTGTTTTTTTGCTTTCAAGAAGTTCTTGTATTATGTAATCTGGAAAGTTGGCAAAAAATTAGACGCGTTGATGTTTATACTTGAAGGATAGACATTACTCTTGAAAGCTATTAAATAAAAAAAAACTAATTTTTTTAGCTGAAAGTAAGGAGCGACATTAAAACTTAAAACGAACAGAAATTACTCCGTATATGAAATGAGTTGTCCCCTCCGCAATCCCTCGCTCTTTACGCTAAAGCTTTAAATTGTTTTAAAAAGTAGAATTGTGGCGGAGTCAAACTTTAGCGTAAAGAGCGAGGGATTGCGGAGGGGACAACTCATTTCATATACGGAGTAATTTCTGTTCGTTTTAAGTTTTAATGTCGCTCCTTACTTTCAGCTAAAAAAAAATAGTTTTTTTTATTTAATTTCTGAACGTTTTTGAATTAATGCATGTTTGGTTTTGGCTCTCCGCACATAAACTATTAAAATGAAATTTGTATATTAATTCTTTTTTTGGCTAAATGGCTTTCTCTTAGTTTCGATCAGACGATTTTAAGAAATAAGGGGTGGAGAAGGAGGCCTAGTTGCCCTCCAATTTTTCGGTTACTTAAAAAGGCAACTAGAACTTTTAATTTTTAACGAACGTTTTTATTAGTAAAAAATATACGTAACTTAAGAATTAACTTACGTAACAAACTTTCATAACCTAATATTTTTATTATGTATACGAGGGGGTTTGTACCCTCGTTAATACCTCGCTCTTTACACTAAATCGTAAGTTTTGTCCCAATTCTTTAAGAATGAGCCCTGAATCAGAAAGGCCGTAGAATAAATAGTTGAAATTACTAAAATTACTTTAGCATAAAGAGCAAGGTATTTATCTCCTCCTAAATACCTCGCTCTTTATGCTAAAGTATTTTTAGAACCCCTCATATGCGTAATAATCTCTGTTCGTTTTAAGTTTCAATGCTACTTCTTCCTTTCATTTGAAAAAACGTTTTCATGTTTATTTTTCATTGTTTTCTTATAGTAATGCTAGAGAATCCTGCGCCCTTGTCATTGAATTTTTCTTTCCCCGTAACAGATTCGTCCAAGGAAAGATCCTCCAACATAGCCCTCTCTCCTCAGCCCCACCCCAAAACAAAATAAAATCCCCCTGAAAACGTCTGTACACTTCCCAATAACCATTACTATATGCCAACAATGGTCAAAGTTTGTAACTTGCAGCCCCTCCCCCAGGGATTGTGGGGGAGTAAGTCATCCCCAAAGACATAGTTATTATTGTTTTCGACTATGCTGAACAAAATGGCTATCTCAAAATTTTGATCCGTTGACTTTGGGGAAAATGAGTGTGGGAGGGGGCCTGGATGCCCTCCAATTTTTTTGGTCACTTAAAAAGGGCACTAGAACTTTTCATTTCCGTTAGAATGAGCCCTTTTGTGACATTATAGGACCACTTGGTCAATACGATGACCCCTGGGGAAAAGAAAAAAAAACAAAAAAAAAACAAAACAAATAAACACGCACCCGTGATTTGTCTTCTGGCAAAAAATACAAAATTCCACATTTTTGTAGATAGGAGCTTGAAACTTCTACAGTATGGTTCTCTGATACCCTGAATCTGATGGTCTCATTTTCGTTAAGATCCTACGACTTTTAGGGGGTGTTTCCCCCAATTTTCCTAAATAAGGCAAATTTTCTCAGGCTCGTAACTTTTGATGGGTAATACTAATCTTGATGAAACTTATATATTTAAAATCAGCATTAAAATGCGATTCTTTTGATGTAGCTATTGATATCAAAATTCAATTTTTTAGAGTTTTGGTTACTATTGAGCCGGGTCGCTCCTTACTACAGTTCGTTACCACGAACTGTTTGATTTTGTCACGGTAACTTCGTTCGATGAGTTGAGCCTTCTGATATGAAATTTTTGTTTGGTGGTTTTGGTAATACATTCCGGTGAAATGATAATGGAACCTTTAATGACGGATCCAGAGGATCACTTCAAAAAATTTATAGAATGAGGGATCCACATTTATATTTTCAGAATTAGGAGGGATTAATTTTATGTTTGTCCATTTATAAATGAAAATACTTAAAAGGCATTGTCAAATGAAGTGCAAAAAGGATATTTTTCAAACTCTAGTGTGAAGGAGCAAAAAAAGTGAGAGCATGCGCTCCCTTCCTAACTAACGCTGCTGTCTGGCTTAATTGTGTTCAAAGACCTAAAAAAAATGGAAGCTAATAAAAATTTTAAGTTCTGCAAGGCTTTGATTACCTTCGTCCGCAAGGAAAAACAAATCATAAATTTACCGACCAGCGATATAGCTAAAAGTGCCCTCAGACTAAAAAGGAATTAGAGGATATGTAATGTGCAGAGTATCAACCACAACCAACACGAAAAAATATATACTTTTGTTGTTTCACAGATTCCTTTCTTGGAAAACTAGCATGTTTATTGTGGAGGGACAATTCTGTTGGAAGGGCTCATCTTATTTAAACTTAAATATTTTCAACAAGTTCAAAAAGCTATTGTGTTCTTAACAACTGTTGAATAGAAACTAGAGTGCAATTTTAACTATGCACCTCAAGTGCATTTATGTAGATTTTAAAACGGTGAACTTTCACCGTTAATAGTACAAAACCATAAGTCATATCCAATTTCATCATAGGCATGGGAGCAAAATACATTTTCATAAAGCACCAAGGACAGTGAAAATGATTTGTTATTGTTTGAATCCGTCAATCAAAAAATTACAAAACCGTATAGATTTTGAAAAATTACGACACATTGAAAATCAAATTTTTAATGAGGACGACCTCGCAGCGCAGTTTTGAAATTCTTTGGGCAACAGGTGATAAATAAAACAAGTAAGAGAAAAATCAGCAAAAATAAGCTAAAAGAACCTGGTACCACAGAGCTTAAGAAAGTTTAGATTTACTTTGAGGGTCCTTTGTCTTGATAAACAGATTGTAAGGTTTTAAACTTTTTGGGTGAAAAATTGTTGGCAAATTTAACCGCTCAGCTCTACTTATTTATTCTCAATGTCCACAGTGGCAACACTGCTAAGAGTGGGATACTGGGATACTGCGATAAATTTTTTATCGGTGACAACAATTCCAGATGTCATTTTTTTCTATCCTTAGTATTTTAATAGTTCTACTCGAGAAAACAGATTATTAGAAAATTTTGATTGACAGAATACATTGTCAAAATTTTTATTTAAATCGCATAAAGATACACAAGGGTTTTCTTAATTTCATTCCGTTCACTATCTAGTAGTAGTTATTTCTGAAAACGATATCTGCTTAGACTGTTTTTTTTGTTTTTTTTTTTTTTTTTTTTTTTAGCTACATTGCATTTAAAACTGATGCAAAACGAAACATAATTTTCTTAACGAAAAATTTTCAAAATGTCACTGATTTTAACCTTAAATGCCAAACGAATGCAGAGCTTTAGAAGTACTCATTTTTTCGTCAGGCCCATTTTTGGCAGTTGATTCACTCCTGAAAGTTTCATTCATGCATTTCAAAAGCCACCAAGCTAGTCAAACTGCAACTCAATCAAAAATTTATGAGTCAAAGCAAAAATTATAAGCTAAAGAGGATGGCAGTTGGCCCTCCAATCACTTTTGACTTTAAGAGAGCACTTAATTTTCAATCAAATTAGCTCCTGTAAAATATCAAGGATATTATTAGCTATGATAGAGCATCGCTGCCTATGTCCTTATATGCCCTATGTTGCTTATATGGCCTAATAATACATCCATGCATATAATAATTTTGTTTAATTGTAACTCCTCCTAAACGTTCCATATAAGTTTCAACTTAATACCATTAGTTTCGTTAGCTACAGTGACCGTTAAAAAAAAAATTGTCATTTTTTTGTTTGTCATTTTTTTTGTTTGTAATTTTTTTTTTGTCAGACCCATTTTCGGCAGTTGATTCACTCCTGAAAGTTTCATTCATGCAGTTCAAAAGCCAACAATCAAACTGCAACTCTATAAAAAACTTATGAGTTATTAAAACAAAAATTATGAGCTAAAGAGGAGAACTGTTCGCCCGCCAATCACTTTTGACTCTTAAGAGGGCACTACATTTTTTAGTTTTCAATCAAATTAGCTCCTTTAAAATATCAAGGATATTATTAGCTATGATATAGCATCACTGCCTGTGTCCTTATATGCCCTATGTTGCTTATATGGCCTAATAATACATCCATGCATATAATAATTTTGTTTAATTGTAACTCCCCCTAAACGTTCCATATAAGTTTCAAATTAATGCCATTAGTGTCGTTAGTTACGTAGAATCTTTTATTGTCATTTTTTTGTTTGGCTTTTTTTTTGTCAGGCCCTATTTTCGGCAGTTGATTCACTCCTGAAATTTGCATTCATGCAGTTCAAAAGCCAAACAACCTAGTCAAACTGCAACTCTGCTCTTTTTTAGCTTCACTGTCATTGCGATATTTTCAATATTATTACTATTATTATCATTGTTATAATTATTTATAATCTACTGCGAGTTTTGTAATTTCCTGTTATTGCTATATTTTCATTACAGTGAATCAGATTTAGTGGCCAAGATTTTGGTTTCAAATGTTTTACCTAGAAAGCTAGAAAGCTTTAATTTTTAAAAGCTGTAAAAGCTTTAATTATACTCTAGAAAGCTTTATAAAACAGTTTCTTTTTCTATTTTTAAAATGACATCAGTGAAAGTTTATCTTTCATATGCACATGCAAAACGAACTTATGCTCAACAATATCCATTAGATTTGATATAAGAGCATTTAAGAAATCTTTATTAATTCTCAAATAGATTTTTAAATAGATTGTCATAATAATAATGATAATATAATAAAATAGTATAGATATAGAACATAAACATAATAAATGTAAATAACAAACGTAAATAATAATAATAAAAATTAAATCAAATTAAGAATACTGGAAAGATAGAATAATTTTTTTTTTTAATTAAAGGTCAATAATTCGTAATCTTGATGCCATGATGTTTTCAACTTGGTGGTTTTATTTCAAATGCACCACTTTATTACATATGAAGTCGAAACTTATTATACAGTAAATCATCATTTAGATCCAATATCAAACAGTTCACATTATCAGTAAAAAAAAAAAAAAAAAAAAAAAAAAAAAAAAAAAAAAAAATCAAATCACTGATATATTACTAAACCTTCTACCCATAGATTTCTGTCTAAGTTGTAAAATCAAAGCCTAACTACTATGATTATCTTGGTCGTAAGCAGATAAAGTAGTTATTTGGTATCTATCCTGTCGCGTCAGTAGCAATCAGCAGTCCAAACTACAGAACATCCATAGATTCCAATGGAAACACGCAAATGATCGTTTTAAGGGATTGATACTGGTGAAATTTATTTTCGTGTGGAGACATGATCATAAAAAAATAAATTTGAATACAAAAAGGATTGTTTGCAATGAATAGCGTGTTTACGTTCGAAATCATAGTAAGCTAATTCTGGGAATCTTTTTGGCAACCGTGTATTTAGAATTTTTATTCCGTAAAAACTGGAGTTTTGTATCAAAAAGTTCGCGATAATGAACTGTAAGTAAGGAGCGACTCGGCTCAATTGCAACCAAACAATCTATAAGATTTCTATTAATCTTAGACAGAAATGCTTCGTTTTTTTCCAAATATAATTCATTTTTCTTTATTTTTATAGACAAACCACCTACCTTGGTCGTATTGATATTTGTTTTAGCTGCTAAGATTTGGAATAGCTGTTATTTTTGTCAGTATTTCTGTAAATTGGAGTTCTTCCAAAGCACGTTTTTTTCAAGATTCAGCCTTGCAAGAGTAAAGAGAGAGAATAATGGATTATATGAACCTAGTTTACACATCGATAGTGGTGAAACAGTTCATGGTAATGAACTGTAATTAGGGAGCGACCCGGCTCAATTGCAACCAAAACTCTAAAAAACACATGAGAGAACCGTACTATAAAAGTTTCAAGCTCCTTTATAGAAAATATGGAATTTTGCATGTTTTGCCAGAAAAAAGATCATGGATACGTGGTTATTTGTTTTGCGTGTGTATTTTTCCGTAGGGGTCATCGTATCAAACTAATGGTCCTAGAAGATCGGAAAAGAGTGCATTTGAACGGATATCAAGGGTTCTAATACCCTGTTTAAGTGAACAAAAAGGATGGATGACAACTAGCCCCCCTCCCATGCCTCTTTTTCCCCTAAGTTGCCCGATCAAAATTTTTAGATAACCATTCTGTTCAACATAGTTGAAAGATATAATAACCATCCCTTTATGGGTAACATGACCCACCATAGCCCGTGGGGAAGGGTCGTTAAGTTATTAAATTTGCCTACTGTTTGCGTACAGTATTTGCAATTGAGGAGCATGCATACATTTTTCGAGGGGGGGGGATTTTGTGCCTGGGTGTTTTCCATGGGGAGAGATATTTTTCGGAAGAACTTTCCAGGGAAAATTTTACATGGAGGGAGGGGGAAATTTGACAGAATTTCTACACGAAATTGTTTTATTTGTTTTACTTTCTCTTTGCCAGCTGAATTTTGAATGTGGAGATGTTCCGGGGTAATTTTACGGGAAAAATTTTCAGCGGGTTTGGATTTCCAGAGAAAATGTCGTGTAGCCTAAGGGATTGAAATTTCTGGAGTGATTGAAAAACGATCAGAGATTAAAGTCTCTTTAAAATGAAAGTATGTTAAGGAGAATTTTTCTGGCTAAATCGTCCGTAAAAAAATTTATGGAGGGGGGGGGGCGAAGATGAATTTTCAGCGAATATGAAGATTTCCAGAAGGAATTCTACGGGGAGAGATGTATTTTAAGTGGGAGCAACTTTCCATCGGAAGAATTTCACTTGAGGGAGGCAATTTTTCGTGTTGGTTGAGTCAGATTTACCGGCATTATTTGAAAAACGATCAGAAATTAAATATAAAAAATTCTTTAAACTGAAAGTAAGGAGCAAATTTAAAACTCAAAACGAACAGAAATTATTCCGCATATGAAGGGGTTGGCCCCCTCCTCAACACCTTGCTCTTTGCTCTAAAGTTTGACTATTTGGCTCAATTTTTTACGAACGACTCCTGAAACACAAGAGCCGTTTAATTAGAATGGGAAGTTTTTTTAAAAGTGCCAAAAACTTTTTTCCTTGGTTTGTCGTGATGACCTTTCAGCTAGTAAACAAGATATTATGTTGACTCAATCTGCTTAAGTAGCCTGAGCAATGCTGATGACCTTGTTATATAGTCTAGTGAAAATATTGTCTGATCTCAAACATTTTTTATACAAATGATTCTTTCACTATCCAACTAAAAAATATGTGCTGATTCCGAATCCAAAAAGTTTACCACTCTAGCTCTTTCACAAATGTGAGTTTTCTTTAGGTTGAATTTGAGGTGCAAAAAATGTTAATTGAGTAAATACCAGCAAATGTGATTAGATATGTCATTTCTACGCTCTTTTTTTCTGATAAACATAAAATCAAAAGAATTGTCTGGGGCTTAAAGCTTTGAGAGAGAGTGAGGTTGGGGGAAAACAAGGAAAATTATGAAAAACAGGGTCAACCCCAAAAGAAATTGCTATACAAATGATTCTTTCGCATTATGAGTAAAAAATATGTGCTGATTCCAAGTCCGAAAAGTTTTTCACTCTAGCTCTTTCATAAATTCGAGTTTTCTTATGTCGAGGTTGAGGATGAATTTTTTAATTTAAAGAATGTCGTCCTGAAAGGGCAGTGCTGAATTTGGGAAGTTGTTTAGGGGTTTGATTCAATATCCCAAATACATCAGAACATTACAGCAGCTTGGACTGAGGAGGTAGAGGGTGAGGTGTTCTCTAAGGCAAATTTTGGGTCGGGGTAGTGAAAAAATCATTTGTATAGCGATTTGTTTGAGGTTGACCCCTTTTTCCACCTAGACTAATATTGGCAACATGTCCTAATACTCCTAATATATTGTTTAAGATCTATGAAAGTTTCGGTGTTTATCATGAAATTTCTTATATAGGCCTATCGTCTTAGGCTGAATTTGTATGCTTTCGCCTGCACTACTCCTTGATACCACTGATTTTTTATTTGGCAATGTGATCTGGCATCTGTGAAGCAGTTCTGTTACCCAGGGTTCATCTTTAAGGAACAATCGTTTGATGATGCTCGCATTCGCCATACTTTGAGGTCAGTGTACATCTGGGGAAATCTATTCCTCTGCCAGTTTTGTAATTTCTCGGCTAAGGTTAAAAACTTCCTTCTGTAGCTTACTGCACGAATATTTTCAGGTTATTTCTTGCTTGTTGTCACACTGTTGTTAGTTTACGTAAAACTAAAATGGCGTACAATGACCCCTACGTTCTCTCCATAAACTGCCTTCTTATGTCTTACTGTCCGGCGCATGTTAGTCCTACTGAGTAGTGCTGATTTTAGTTTGTGTACGATAAAAAACTTCACGAATCCACTAGCTTTACGTTAGGTGATGGTCTTTTTGCATTACATAATGAGCTTGTTAATGTTTTAGCTGTCCTCCTTTCGGGCATTGCATTGCCAACATGGCTAAAGCTCCAGGAACCTCATGACACCCGCACGACTATTTGCTGGTATTTTACTTGTTTATGTTATATTTTTTATTTTTATTTATTATTTTAGTTGTTTATTTTGTCTGTTATATCTTCAGCATTACTCTTTACAGTCCCTTGGCTGGAATAAAAATTGCTGGGTTTATCTCAATTGAACCACAACTATCCCTGCAATGCAGGTGCTGAAGGGTAGTATGACCCATTGTAAGCAATGGCCGTTTTCAACAGAAAATGGTAGCTTTTAAAAGTCAAGGCATAGGGACAAAATATTGAATTTAAGGACGAAGGTGGAAGAAAGGTTAGCTATTCCCCATTCTACATATATCACTCTTTACTTCTATTAGAAAATATGTATTTTTGTTTTTTTTTGTTAAATACTTTGAAATAGAACAATAGTTCAAAGTTTAACTTCAGTTGTAAGACCTTTGTTAATATTTGAACAATTATTTCGTATCATAACTATAAATTTTTCAAAAATATATTCTTGACTTGATCAAGTAAAATAATTCAAGCTAAAATGTAGTACGCTTCATATTAAGGCTTCAGGAACATCAAGAGAGGAACTACATCCTCCCGTGTGACTGCTTGTTGGAATTAAAATAATCTGTTCTCTTTGTTTTCGCTCGAAAAAAAAATATAGATTTGAATTATAATTAATTAAAATGAAATTAAACTAGAATTATAGTAAGAATTGACCCTAAAATATACCTTATCGACATCTCCAGGGAGATGCCGATAATCGGATAAGATACCTTATCCGATATCTCAAATAACACAGTTGTTATTTAAAATCTGTAGTATTTGCTATTTTTTCTCTTGTTGTTATTGTTTTCCTTTTTTTAAATAGATTTCTCTTTCTCTCTCTATCTCTCAATTCTAATAATGATTAGTTTGTGCAGGTTCAACAAAATGTGTAGATAATATATCAAATTTCAACGCTAATACAAATCAAGGATTTGACAGAAGTAAGGCTAATATGGTTAAAAGAGAAAGAAAGAGAGAGGTGAGAGCACAAAAATATACCTCAGAACAATGTGGACATTCACATACTGCATTTCCTTGACTGTCCTGTACGCATTTGGAGGAAAAGTCGCATATTTTGGATTCGCAGTTATCTTAAAAAAAGAAAAAAGATCATCATTTCTTGCATAAAGGCCTCGTAAACTATAGTAAGAATTTATTTCGTGCCATTAAAATTTCAAATCCCCAATGCTATCAGAGGGATGGTGCAAAACAGAATTTTTAACTACTAAAGAAGTAAAAAAGCCAATATGACAATGATAAAAAGGACACATCTACCCAATCAAACCGATTACCAGATTGCTTTACACTAAAGTTTGACTTTTAAAATGGTCGTATATAAACATAGTTACGTAGTTTTTTGTATCTTTATTTTTCTTTGTTTGGGATACAATAGTTGCCGTGATTTTCTGGCCAATCATGCAGCTTCAACCAAACTAAATCGGCTTCAAACAACTATTAAACTTTATTTTTTTTTTGCAAAAAAAATGTCAAATTTCCGGCTGAGATTTCGTGAGCAACGTTTAATGGATAAGATTAAAAAAATAAATATTAAGAAGCGAGACTAATCATTTTCTTATTGTTCATTTGACCCGTATCATAAAAAGGTGGCTAACGAAACAGTAGATCTACCGTAGGCTAGCGCTGAATACAAACTGCTACACATAAATTCGGTTACCAAGTCTCGGAGAAATAGAGCAAAAGCTTTACTTGAATAAAAAAACAACAACTTTTCTTGTGAAAATCGAGCCACATATTAAGCTACTTTCAAGAACTGGGAAAGTTTAGCCGATTTAGATTCCAATGCATATCTTTTGTGAACCCTTAATCCTAATGATTCCGATTCCCCGCTCCGATTTATTGTCTTGTCACTAGTAGCAACAATAAAAATTATGGAAAAAGTTAGAAGAGAGGACTAACAAGAAAAGATATACAACCTGGTTTTAAAATTATTTGACCCAACTTGAGAAGAAAGGCTTTTTGCAATCATAGTTATAATTAACATCTCCAACACCGAAATATATAAAAAATCTAAACATAATGAAACTTAGATACTTAAAATCAGCATTAAAATGCGATTGTTTTGATATAGCTATTGTTATAAAAATTCCGTTTCTTAGAGTTTCGGTTACTCTTGAGCCGGGTCGCTCCTTACTACAGTTCGTTACCACGAACTGTTTGATTACATAAAAAAAAAACTAGTTTTTTTAACTGAAAGTAAGGAGCGACATTAAAACTTAAAGCAAACAGAAATTACTCCGTATATGAAATGGGTTGTCCCCTCCGCAATCCCTCGCTCTCCAACACCGAAATATTTAAAACATGATTTGTTACAGTTAAGACGATCAAAAAACTAGTCTTGGGTCTTAAATATGCTCAGTCACAATAGTAAAAATCCAAACGGGTAGTATTTTTAGCAGTTCTGTTGCTTAGGATTGAAATATACCCACTTAACAAGAAAGAGGGATGGAGCCTCTTTCGCAAAAAGCAACCAAAATTATACAAAATGATTCCTCATGCTTTTGCCACTGTCATCTTCTTGAATAAAAAAAATGCACTTGTTTTCAGAAATAAGATGAGCTACGGATTACTTGGCTTTTAAATCCATTAAGAATCAAATCTTATTATGGTATCGAAGGACAAGGGTATGAAGTGTTTTTTACTGAAATAGATGACATTCCAAATGTTATTTGTTTCCCCATGTAAAATCAACTATTCAATTTTCACAAGATCAACTCAAAACTGAAAGGTTGTTCAACCACTCATTTATAAAAAAAAACTTACATTAAAAACAATACCTTACGTTCCACAAAACAAAAAAGGTGACCTTATATTCAAAAAGGAAAAACGTCAAAGATTTTGAATGATTTGTTTAATTATAAATCCGGCTCATTTTTCAAATTTCGGACTTCGTCTTCAATTTCAAGATGTTTTAGAGAAGCATGGTTTCAATATTGCCTCATTTATCACGCTATTTAAGGAAGCTTGTTATCAAATGATGTTGTTAGTCGTATAACAACTAAAGAAATAAACATGTATTAAAAGCAATAGCAATAGTTATTGTATAGGATATATAGTGAGTGAATTTTCAATTGTGTTAATAATAAAAGAAGCCTATTTTTTATCCACTATACGAAAATGTAAAAAATTGTAGAGTAGCAGAAAAAAAGAAATCCACGAAGATAAGACAAGCAAAAAGACAAACAGAAGAACAAAAACACTATTTAAAAAAATTCTGAAATAGTAACAGAAAGAAAAACTAACGACGAATAAAATCAAAGCAATATTTCACTTAGGCAGGAAGTTTCGTATCATCAGAAAGTAAAAGAAATGTTTTTGCAGGCAAATATTTGATTTTCTCCCGTTTTCTCTGGGGATTGAAGAATGTGTTTTTCTTTCGGGAAAGTTGTGTTATAATAAATGAAACTTTCTGTTTGCGCACTGTTGAAAATTTAACTCGCAATCTAATCAATGTAGGTGTTCCAAAGAATTTTTATGAATTACTTTATGATAATTTTCTCTGATTTGATGATGATTGTGATGATACGATGTTATGATCTATTTTGATAATGTGATCATTTCAAGAGTTTTCTCTTTACTGAGTCGGAACCCAGCTACAAATACAGGATAAATCAGAAATTTTTTACAGATTTCTATTTCTTTTTAACAAAAAGAAACTATCCTATTCATCCTGCCCGAATGAAAATAAATACAAAGCTTTACGCTCATGATGTGCATTTTCTTTACGATTCTGTTAGAAATTTTTCCTGCGGGTTTTCAACAGATTTGGTTTACTGTGTGTTGTAGTAAAATTGTCTGTCTATTTGTTAAGATTAAGTAAAAATAACAAGTTTTTTTAACTGAAAGTAAGGAGCGACCTTACAACTTAAAACGAACACAAATTACTCCGTATATGAAAGGGACTGTTCCCTCCTCAATGCCCTGCTCTTTACACTAAAGTTTGACTCTTTCTCTCAACTCTACTTTTTAAAACAGTAAATAACTTTAGCGTAAAGAGCGGGGCGTTGAGGAGGGAACAGTCCCTTTCGTATACGGATTAATTTCTGTTCGTTTGAAGTTTTAATATCGCTCCTTACTTTCAGTTAAAAAAACTTGTTTTTTTAATTTAATTTCTGAACGTTTTTGAATTAATGCATGTTTTGATTTTGGCTCTCCGCACATGAATAAGTAAAACGTAATTTGCATATTAATTTATTTTTTTGGCTAAATGGCTTCCTCATAGTTTTGATTGGACGATTTTGGGAAAAAAAGAGCTGGGAGTAGGCCTAGTTACCCTCCAATTTTTTGGTTATTTAAAAAGGCAACTAGAACTTTTAATTTTTTACGAACGCTTTTATTAGTAAATATATACGTAACTTACAAATTAACTTACGTAACGAACTTCTATTTTCGTATGTTTTTATTACGTATATGAGGGGGTTCATCCCCTCGTCAATACCTCGCTCTTTACACTAAAGCGTAAATTTTGTCCCAATTCCTTAAAAATGACCGCTGAATCACAAAGGCCGTAGAATAAATAGTTGAAACTAAAATAGTTGCTGCTCCTTACTTTCAATGGAAAAAACTTTTTCATATTCTATTTTTCATTGTCCTTTAAAAAAATGCTAAAAAATCCTGCGCCCCATTCGTGGAATTTTTCCCCCTTGAAAAATTCCTCCATGGAAAGTTCCCCCCGCGTAACCCCGTCCCCTCCACCCCTTCCCCAAACCCAAAAAATCCCACTAAAAGCGAATGTACACTTCCCAATAACCATTACTATGTGGATACACTGGTCAAACTTTGTAGCTTGTAGCCCCTCCCACGGGGACTGTGGGGGAGTAAGTCGTCCCCAGAGAAATAGTTATTGGGCTTTTCAACTATGTTGAATATAATGGCTATATCGGAATTTTGATCCGGTGACTTTAGGAAAAACTTTTTAATTTCCATTATAATGAGCCCTATCATGACATTCTAGGACAACTGGGTTGATACGATTACCCCTGGGAAAAAAAATACAAAAAAAAAACAAATAAACACGCACGCGTGATCTGTCTTGTGGCAAAAAAAAAGCAAAAATCATAAAATTCCACATTTTTGTAGATAGGAGCTTGAAACTTCTACAATAGGGTTCTCTGATATGCTGAATTTGATGGTGTGATTTGATACGCTGAATTTGATGATGTGATTTAAGATTCTATTACTTTTAAGGGGTGTTTCTCCCCACTTTCTAAAATAAGGCAAATTTTCTCAGGCTCGTAACTTTTGATGGGTAAATCTAAACATAATGAAACTTAGATACTTAAAATCAGCATTAAAATGCAATTGTTTTGATGTAGCTATTGTTATAAAAATTCCGTTTCTTAGAGTTTCGGCTACTCTTGAGCTGGGTCGCTCCTTACTACAGTTCGTTACCACGAACTGTTTGATAATACAATTATTATTTTTACTGAGCATGATAACAATAATAACAACAGTTTTCAAACAGTTCGTGGTAACGAACTGTAGTAAGGAGTGACCCGGCTCAATAGAAACCAAAACTTAAAACGAACAGAAATTACTTTAAAACTTAAAACGAACAGAAATTACTTCGTATATGAAAGGGGCTGCTTCCTCATCAACACCCCGCTCTTTACGCTAAAGTTTTTTACTGTTTTAAAAAGAAGAGTTGCGAGAAAGAGTCAAACTTTAGCGTAAAGAGCGGGGCGTTGATGAGGAAGCAGCCCCTTTCATATACGAAGTAATTTCTGTTTGTTTTAAGTTTTAATGTCACTCCTTACTTTCAGTTGAAAAAACTTTTTTTTTTTATTTAATTTTTTAAAGAGCCAAAATAATTTTGGATCTTTCCAACGGAGCCTTTCAACTGAAAGTAAGGAGCAACATTAATGCTTCGAAAGGACAGAAATCATTATGTATATGAAAGGAATTGCCCTATCCTGAACACCTCACTCTTTACTCTATTTTTTAAGTACTTTTAAACAAACTTCTTAACTGTTCCAATTAAAAAACCCTTGTGTTTCCAGAGTCGTTTTTAAAGAATTGGGACCAAATTCAAACTTTAGCGTAAAGACTAAGGTATTGAGGAGGGGGCAATTCCCTTCATATATGTAATACGTAGTTTCTGTCCTTCTTAAGTTTTAATGTTGCTCTTACTTCCAGTTGAAAAAACTTGTTTTTTTTTATTTAGTTTCTGATCATCTTTTAAATAATGCCAGGAAATCGGGCTCCATCTCCACGGAAAAATCCCCCTCCCCACGAAAAATATCCTCTAGACAGTTCAATCCCAGTGAAAATTTACCCTGGAAAAATACCCTTAACAGCTCCCCGTGTAAAATCGAGAAGGAAAGAGGAAGCAAGACATATAAAATAAATTGTTATAGGAATTCTGGCCAATTCCCTTGTGTATAATTTTCCCTGACAAGTTAATCCCCTGGCAACTTCCTTCTCTAGGAAAAATTCTACCATGAAAAAATTCCCCGCAGAGAGTTTGCCCACCCCCACCTGAAAATTCACATATTTCCCGGTAACAAATACAATGCGTAAACAATGGGCAAATTTTGTAACCCAAATACCTTTCCCCTGAGGCTGTGGGGGGGGGGTACATGTTATATCCAAAGATATAGATATTGAGCCTTTTAACTGTGATGAAAAAAATGGTATCTCAAAATTTTAATCGGATGATTTTGGGGGAAAGGGGTGGGGGGGGGGGTCGTATTTGCCCTCTAATTTTTTGGTCACATAATAGGGCACTATAAATTTTATTTTCACTCAAATGAGCCTTCTTACGATATTCTAGAACCACTCGGTTGATACGGTCATCCCTGGAAAAACGAAACAAAAACAATAAATAAACACGCATCCGTGATCTTTGTTCTGGCAAAAAATACATAATTCCACATTTTTTGCAGATAGGTGCGTGAAACCTCTGCAGTAAAGTTCGCTGAATCTGATGGTCTTATTTTCAACTTAAAATAACTTACATATTTGCTATCAGCATACTAACGAAACTCTTTTAATATATGTATTGGTATCGAAATTTCATTTTTTAGAGTTTCGGTTACTATTGAGCTGGGTTGCTCCATATTTACAGTTCGTTAACACGAACTGTTTGAAAAGAGGACTTTTGAAAAACAGTTTGAAATCTCCTTGTTTAAATAAAAGTTATATATTTCATCCTGTTCCACAAAAATTGGGTACCTAATGTGTCGAAATTTCTCCAGTCCCTAAATTTTGATCAATATTTCCTGAAATAATCTGGCCATAATAGCTGAAAAGAATACTTTTGTCGACTCACATGAAACATAAAAAACACGTGCAACCTGAAAACGCATTGCAGAAACTAAAAAGCGTATCACTTTTTATGGCACTTGGTATTAACCATGTGACATATAGCGATCGCAAATTCTCTCGGTCTGTCGGTCTGTCTGTCCCGGTTTTGCTACTTTAGGTACTTCCAGGTAAGCTAGGACGATGAAATTTGGCATGTATATCAGGGACCGGACCAGATTAAATTAGAAATAGTCGTTTTCCCGATTTGACCATCTGGGGGGGGGGGTGAATGGGGGTCGGTTAATTCGGAAAAAAATAGAAAAAATGAAGTATTTTTAACTTCCGAACGGGTAATGGGATCTTAATGAAATTTGATGTTTGGAAGTATAACATGTCTCAGAGCTCTTATTTTAAATCCTGACCAGATGAAGTATTTTTAACTTCCGAACGGGTGATGGGATCTTAATGAAATTTGATGTTTGGAAGTATAACATGTCTCAGAGCTCTTATTTTAAATCCTGACCAGATCTGGTGACATTGGGGGAGTTGGGGGGCCTACAATCTCGGAAAACGCTTAGAATGGAGGGATCGGGATGAAACTTGGTGGGGAAAATAGGCAGAAGTCCTAGATACGTCATAGATACTAGAATAACTGGAACGGATCTACTCTGTTTGGGGGAGTTGGGGGGGGGGTTAATTATGAAAATTAGACAAAAAGGAGGTATTTTTAACTTAAGAAGGAGTGATCTTAATGAAATTTGAAGTTTGGAAGAATATCGTGCCTCAGAGCTCTTATTTTAAATCCCAACTGGATCCGGTGACATTGGTGGGAATTGAGGGGGGGACTTTTACTTACGAAAGAGTGATCGTATCTTAATGAAATTTCCTATTTAGAAGAACCTCGAAACTAAGATCTCTTATTTTAAATCCCGACCGGATCCAGTGTCATTGGGGGGGGGGGTGGAAATCATGGAAAACGCTTAAAGCGGAGAGATCAGGATGAAACTTGGTGGAAAGAATAAGCCCAAGTTCAAGATAGGTGACTGACATAACCGGACCAGATCCGCTCTCTTTGGTGGAGTTGGGGGGGGGGGAGTATTTGGGAAAATTTTGAAAAAATGAGGTATCTGTAACTTACGAGTGGGTTATCAGATCTTAATGAAATTTGATATCTAGAAGTATCTTGTGCTTTAAAACTCTTATTTTAAACCTAGACCAGATCCAGTGACATTGAAGTGAGTTTGTGGGGGAAACCAGAATTCTTGGAAAACGTGAAAATCGAGGTGTCTTACGAATGGGTGATCGGATCTTAATAAAATTTGATATATAGAAGAATCTTATGTCTCAGATGCTCCATTTTCAATTCGAATCAGATCAGGGAACATAGTGAGTTGGAGGGGGAAAACAGAAATCTTGGAAACCGAAAATCTTGGAAAACCCTTAGAGTGGAGAGATCGGGATGAAACTTGATGGGAAGAATAAGCACACGTTCTAGATACGAGATTGACATAATTGGTACGGATCCGTTCTCTTTGTGGGAGCTGGGGGTTGTTAATTTGGAAAAATCAGAAATTTGGGGTATTTTTAACTTAAGAACGGGTGACCGGATCTTAATGAAATTTGATATTTAGAAGGAACTCCTGTCTCAGAGCTCTTATTTCAAATTCCGACCAGATCTTTTGACATTGGGGGGAGTTGGACGGAGAAACTGGAAATCTTGGAAAACACTTATAAATGTCGCAGATAAGTGATTGACGTAACCGGACTGGATCCACTCTCTTTGGTGGAGTTAGTTGGTGGGGTTCAGTGCTTTAGCAAGTTTGGTGCTTCTGGACGTGCTAGGACGATGAAAATTGGTAGGCGTGTCAGGGAGCGGCACAAATTGAGTTGATAAATTCATTTTCCCCGATTCGACCATCTGGAGGGATGAAGGGAGAGGAAAAATTAGAAAAATTGAGGTATTTTTAACTTTCGAGTGGGTGATCGGATCTTAATCAATTTTAATATTTAGAAGGTGACTCAGAGCACTTATTTTAAATCCCGACTGGCATTAAACCTCTGATTTTCCTTTTAAAGCAGTCTATTGATTCTTAGAATTTTGCTAGAGCTCATACCATAGTAGCTCTTGGCTCTTCCAACCTCATCACAAGTGCCATATGAGCTCTTAGCTCTTTTTTTGCCTTAAATTGGCCCTTTTAAAAAAAATTAACATGAACTTTAAACATTTCTCTTTGATTTGCCCTCTTTTCAAACGTTTTGTGATAACGAACTGTAAGTAGCCTAAGGAGCGACTTTGTTCAATAGTGACCGAAACTCTAAAAATAGAATTTTGATATCGATAGATATTTCTAAAGAATTACATTATCATACTGATTTGAAATATAGAAGATTTATTAAGTTTAGTCCATCAAAAGCTTCAAGAAAGGGAAAATTTGCATGATTTTCGAAGAAAGGGGGGAAAATTCTCTAAAAGTCAATAAATCCTTATGAAATCACACTACAAAATTCAACGCATCAGAGAATCCTACTCTCCAAAAAGCACCCATAAATAAAATAGGACTCTCTACAAGCACCCATCTCTAAAAATGTGGAATTTTGCATGTTTTGCCAAAAGAAAGATCATCGATGAATGTTAATTTGGGTTTTTTCCCAAGGGTGATCGTATCAAACCAGTGGTCCTAGAATACTGAAAAAGGGTCCAATCGAACGAAAATTAAGGAGTCCTAGTGCTCTTTTTAAGTGACCAAAAAAATTGGAGGAGAACCATCCCTTTTCCACCTCTTTTTCACCAAAGCCGTCCAATCGAAGTTTTGAGATAGCCATATTATTCAGCATAGGTGAAAGATCCAGTAACTTTGCCTCCGGAGATAACATGACCCTAACAGCCTCTGGAAAAGATCTTCAGTTGAGAAAACTTTTTTTGTTTCATTGATAAAAATAGGAGAATTTCCTCTCAATAACCAAATACTATGGCATACGTGGGAAAAGAAATTACCATCAAGCCCAATCAATGACAGATGTGGTATTAAATCCAAAAAAGAGACCTTTTCAAGAAGGGGGGGGGGTAAGGTATGAGGTGTTTTTATCTCAATTCCGTTTTAATAAAAATGGAGTATTTTCGTTGCTCTATTTACCTCTCTCCTCACTAAATAGATTCTTTTCATCTTGACTAAGTTTTTTTTTTACTCATATTCAATTTTAATCTTATTGTTCATTTAATTTCCTGTAACTTGAATCTCTATGAGTTTAATCTCTATTAGTTGAGATAGCACGCTTATATAATAGATGGGGGGACAGTTGAATCTTGAAACAAACGGAATTTAAAATGGATAACCAAGTTAAACAAACACAAAAAAACAGAGTTTACCCCTAATGATAATTCCTATCATCACTTTCTGGTGATTAATTGCTCGTATTTTGTAAATTTAAGAAAAAAAACCTTTATATAAACCCTGATGAGAGTTATTTTCTACAAAACTTCACAAACACTGGAAAGGCAGTGTGGTCTTCGTCGCTATTTACAAAACTTCACTTTTTGATGATTCACTTTTTGATTGCCAAGCGCTTGCTAGATCTTTTGGAATTTCTAGAGCCGAAGCTAAAATTTTACCACACTGAAAGGGAGGTATTTTTACCCCCATTATTTTGAGTCATTATACACAGATCAAGCCATGATCCTTGAAAATCAAATTATTTAGCTTACTTATTTGGAGAGCCCGCATTCAAGCGATATTTGAAATGTTACAAAATGATTGAAGTTATTCAAATGCAAATTTGACTGTGAGATTTACTAAGTATTGTATGCTATAAAGTACACGCTTACTGAGGGTATACCGCCTTCAAAAAAGATAAGTGATCAGAAAGAAAACGCCCATGATGTAGCTAAACTATATTGCACTTGGCTCCATTAAATAATGTCTTCTTCAAGATCGAGCTGTTAGATTGATGGTTGATAGTCTCTGCATCTGAGAAGAGAATCTGATTCGGGTTGCAAAAGGAAGTTTAAACTTTTCAAAAGGGTAAATAGAAGCCAGCAAGCACTTTCGAACTGGGTTGGGAAGATAGCAAATTCACACATAGTCGAAAACAGGGAAACTATAAAAAAAATAACTGAAACTGAACAGCTCCTGGCATTTAGGGAGCTGAACTGAGAGGTCACTCTGGCACTACATAGTTGAGTTGGTGAAAGGATTTGTATTTTTTTTATGAAGCTTCAAAGGAGCTTCATATTCGATGTTCGATTCTTCGATTCTTCGATTTTTCATATTCGATATTCGATATTCGATTCTTCATATTCAAGCATGAATACAGCTAGTTCTCTCATTGTATAAGCTCTTTTTCTTTCCCACATATTTTAGATAGGCTAGGAAATCGGATGAAATCAGAAGTCGGCAAAAACCAGATTTTGCAAAGTGAGCAATGTCTAAGTCAATTCTCCTCAAATAAAGCATTGAATAAAATATTACCTTTCAAGGCATTTTTACCACAAGAACTCCAACGAGGGATCACATAAATAATCGTGTATGCAGAACACATGGGATATCGAGCTATTGATATTGTCATACTTTGCAGTATCCATTGTCATGTCGGACAAATGTATATCGTATAAGCCAATAGAGCACAAAAGAATTTTTTTTTTCTGTGCTGTTTCACAACAAAGGGTAACAGATACTAGCATAAGTGTCAGGGAACAAACATCCGCCATCAGGCACGCTACCATAACTTCAAAATCCCAAAAGAAATTTCTCCTTACCTGTTGTATATATATATATATATATATATATATATATATATATATATATATATATATATATATATATATATATATATATATATATATATGGGTGTGTATTTTATATATATCATAGGTAGCGCAATAGCCTAGTTGCCTAAGTAAAGAGCAATGTCGAAAGGAGCTCATTGGATTGGTAATCGAAAGTTTTAGTGCTCTTTTCTAGAATCGAAAGTGATTGGAGGGTAACCAGCCCCCTGCCCGCGATTTTCCCAAACACATCCAATAAAAATATATACAGCCATTTTGTTCAGCATAGTTGAAAGGTCCAATCATTATCTCTTCGGGGATGTCAACTGTCCTCCTCATAGCCCTATGGGCAAAGTCTATAAGTTGTGCTAGTTCCCCATTGCTAGCATATAAGATTTTTTATGGAAGGGGTGTTGGTATAATTTTTGAAGGGGGCTCACTCGATTGGAAATCAGAAGTTTTAGTGTACTATTTAGGAATCAAAAGTAAAGAGGGGGGACAAGCCCTCAGGGAAAGGGCTATAAGTTAGGCAATTCATAGGTATAGGCAATTCATCTATAGTTTACATCTAGTTTATGTTATTGAGAAAGATGGGCATGTTTGACCTTTAGTGTCGAGAAAGACATAGGGCATTTAGGTAGGTCTGTCAGAGAATGCTCAGGGAAGTGTTGAACCAAATCAAAACACATTATGTGCAAAGAGGTAGAGAAAAGGGCGCAACTTAATAATGACTGAGTATTTTAATTTGGAACTTTCAGGATATAACAAGGGAGATGATTAATTGACTATAAAGGCACACTTTGCTCGCTACTACTATTACTACTGCAATAACAGCTACTACTACTACTACTATTACCACTAGTACCACTAAAACTACTGCCTCTTTAGCGATTACTACCCAGGCTGAGGATATTCAAATGAACATCTTAGGAAATGCTGAGGTGAAAGTTGAACTAAGTCAAAACATACTATGTGCATACAGATCTTCAAAAGTGTGTATCAACAATATTCTCGGAACGGCTTACCATATCAAGATGAAATTTTCAGGGCATCATGAAGAGGATATTCGACTGAACAAAATGCAACATGTACATACTACTACTGCTATTAATGCTGTTGCTACTACTGTTACTGCTACTACTAATGCCTATTACAGCTACTACTGCTCTTACTACTACCACTGCAACTATGATGTTCTTACTATTAAGGATAGGTCTGTGAAGATGAAAATTTGACAGAATGTTGAGGCTAAATTTGAGCTAAAACGAAACACATCATGTCCATGCATATAATCAAATGGTTTATATCAAGAATGGATTTTGGTATTAAGTTGGAAATTTCAGGTGAAGCTTAAAGAGGTGATCAATTGACCAGAATGTAATATATGCATGCTACTACTAATGCTACTATCACTGCTAATTTTACTATTCCTACTACTTCTAATACTACTAATACTACAACTACTATTACTACTAATAGTACTACTACTACTACTACTACTACTACTACTATTACTACTACTACTACTACTACTACTACTACTACTACTACTACTACTACTACTACTACTACTACTACTACTACTACTACTACTACTACTACTACTACTACTACTACTACTACTACTACTACTACTACCACTACTACTACTACTACTACTACTACTACTACTACTACTACTACTACTACTACTACTACTACTACTACTACTACCACTACTACTACTACTAATAATAATACTTCTTCTACCACTACTACTTCTACCACTAATCCTATTACTGCTACTACTACTAATAAACAACTCCAACTGCAACTTCAATTGCTTGTAAAACTAAAATTATTAAGATGGAAAGCATACTAGTACTAACACTATTAAGGTTAAGTAGCAGAAGGTGAAAATTTGACAGAATATTTAGGAGAAACTTGAATTAAATCAAAACGCACTATGCGCATGCAGATTGTAAAAAGGCCGTGTCTCAAGAATGGACTTGGGCACTAAGCTGGAACTTTCAGAGAACGCTTGCTTGTAAAACTACTACCACTGCTACTTTTACTACTACTACTACTACTAATACGCCTACAGCTTATACTCCTACTACTACTGCTACTTGTACTGCTTCTGGTACTTCTACAACTGCTACTTCTGTTACTACTACTACTGTTACTACTAATACTATAGCTATTCCAACTACAACTACTACTTCTATTTCAACTACTTTCAAGGCTAAGAGTATTATAATGACAATTTCGGGAAGTGTTCGAATGGGCTATTCAGGTTATCAAAAAAGCATATCGGCAATGTCATAGCAACGGCTAATTGTATTAAGTGGGAACTTCCAGGACTTCATAAGGGAGATGTTCAATTGACTTAAAGGCAATATGTTAATAGTGCTGCTGCTACTAGTACTTGTGCTATTACTGTTAATACTACTGGCACTGCTAGTACTAATACTGCTACTGTGTCTACTATTAAAAATATGCCTAAGGGTATGAAGGTGAAATTTTCAGAAAATATTGATGGGGGGAGGTGAATTGAATTACAACACGTTGTCTGTATGCAGGTTGCAAAAAGCGGGCATCAGCAATATCTTAGGAAATGTTTGGTGTGCAAAGTTGAAACTTGCACGGTTTGCTGTGGCGGATGCTGCACTAACCAAAAGACAGGGGCATAGATCAAGTGTTTTTATTGGTTGCAAGAGGGGTTCATACCTGGAATGTCAGGGGGCACGGGCTATATAACATTTTTTTGAAATTATTGGGCGTGGGGCAACTTCCACCTTAAATCCCCCCAAAAAACGCCCCTGCCAAAAGACAGCATTTACATACTAATGCCACTGCTTCTAGTCATATTAGTACTGCTGCAGCTACTACGATTAATACTAGTGCTGCTACTACTATAACTGCTACTAAATTTAAGGCAGCTACTATAAATTCTACTGCTACTAATGTTACTACTGGTAATACTACTACTGCTGCTAAAACTAAAGGCATCAAGGCAAACAAATTTGAGAGATTTCGAAGCAATATTGAACTAAATCGAAACCCACTATGCCCTCACAGGGTCTCAAGAAGACGTATCAGCAATATTTCAGGAACAATTAATGGTATGCAGTTGAAAATTTCACCGTATTTTGAGGGGGATGTTGAAGAAAACCAAAGGTGCTATATACATACTACTGCTAATGCTACTACTGCTGCTACAAGTGTTGCTACTACGCAAGCTTGGCGTATTATATTAAAGCTTTAAAGGAATATAGGTTGATGTTGGACTAAATCAAAACGAACTATGAACACGTAGATTGTAAATTAAAATAAATAAACTAATCAAACTTAAAATGAGCGAAAATTAACATGAGTAGGCCTGACACCTGTCATGCCTTCTGAAGACCAGATCATAACTGGCACTTTACTAAAAAAGAACAAATGAATGTGGATTGACAGTTTAATATACATATACTGATATCTATTTCTTAAAGTTTCAACAATTTTTACTTATTAAAGTTAAAAAAGTTAAAACATTTAATATGTATTTTGTATTCAGTAAAGTGCAAATTATGTTCTGATCTTCAGAAGGCATGGGGGGGATTCACTCCTACTCATGTTAATTTCTGTTAGTTTTGTATTTGGCTCGGTTACTTGTGTCAGTCCTGTTCGTTTTGAATTTGCTTTACTTATTGATGGTGATTTGTGCTAGTTTCACGCTCGAAAGATTAGTTGACTTTATTTCTGGTCATTTTAGTTTAAATGAGAGCTTTACTTTTCTTTGAAAAACTTATTTTGCCAAAAACAATTGTTTGTATCAATATATATGTGGAAGAGAAGTTATGTGTTAAAAACTCTACCTAAATCTTCAAATGATATGGGGATAAAATCTTGTCGTTCCCTTTGCTTTAAAATTTTGAATTGTCATGTGTCAAAATATTGGAAGCAGTTCCTAGGTCCATAATGCTGGAAATCAATGATTTTTGAGAAGATTATTGAGCAGGAACATGTGAAAGTTGTTTCACCTTTAAAAATTCTTCGGCAGGTTTTGACCAGATTCCTGCTAATGTAATCAAGCATATCCTTCCATCGACTATAACCCCACTTTACCATTCGATTAACCAGTCATTTCAAGTATAAGTATTTCCCAAGCGTCTTAATTTGGCAAGAGCGATAGCTGGCTTTACAGAAGGTAATCGTGAGGACCCTTGGAACTGCAGGCCGATCTCTCTTCTGTCTGTGTTCTCCAAGACATTTGAGAGATAAATATTCAAACGTCTGGTGAGTTTTCTAGAAGTAAAGTATTTGTCCATCATTAGCAGTTTGATTTTCGTGCAAAGGATTCAACAGAATATGCCCGCAATAGATTTATTCAGTTTACACGAACAATCTCTAGACACTAGTCTCATTCCTGCAGCCACTATTCTTTATGTAAAGAAAGTTTGACAATCTTACACACAAGATCCTTGTTGGTAAGCTTTTTCATCATGGTGCATGTGGAGAAGCGTTGTCATGGTTCTCTTTATACCTCCCTGGCAGATTTATTACTGCTGAAACTGTAGACGAGCAAGTTCCAATTGGATATAGAGTAACCTAAGTTTCAATTCTTGGACCATTCGTCTTCTTCATTTATGTCAACAACCCTTACCTGCTTAATTGTGTCAGAAAAGTTACTCTCAGACTGCTTCAACGTCTACATCTGATAATCAGGAAGGATTAGACCGTTTGCAGATGACTGTACTTTAGGTTCCGTGGCTCCAGATGAATCATTCCTTACATTCAAGATCCAAATAAAGACTAAGAAGACATTCAATTCCTTTGTCGTAAATCTAATAGCCCTAAATGTAAACAAAAGTCTTACTTTCTTATTTTTCTCGTACAGGTAAGAGTTGTCCTACAATAACTGAACTTCATAAACTAAGTGGCTCTATAAGTTGCCTCCAAATCGATATGTGCAATTCCTGGAAATTTTCCTGATGAAAACCTATCGTTAAAGTGACGTATTCAGGTAATAAGAGCCAAAACTTACCGTGGACTTGAAATCACTCGAAAACAAGAGCGACTATTTGCTTTTTCTATCCTCCATCTGTTATACTTCTCACTTATTTATCCGTATATGTGTTAATGTTTGTCTGTGTAAATTTTTACATTTCCATCTTTACTTCCACCTGTTCATTAGCTTCAAGAGAAAGCAGCTAGAGTCAACTATACACACTCCTGTTGATCTCCTTAAGATGAAGGACATTTATTTTATATCTTTATCTCCGCTCGCATACCTATACTTCCATGGAGAGCTCCAATGCTGTTTTCTGGACTACTTCAACTAATGAAGGAAGTAAATCTTTACACAGTATGTAAGTGGGGTGATGTATCGATTCGGCCTCGGTTCCTTCAGAGATTGGCCTGCCCATAAGTATGGGGAGTGCTTGGAACTCGATTCCTGCTTATAACCGGCAATACCAGATGTAACGGTAGTAATTTTGGAATGTTATATGTGAATGTATTGGTGGAAATGAAAAGAATGGAAATAAACAATCCTACTTGATAGTTGTGATAGATATGATGAAGAGGGAATTGTAAATAAATTCGGTGATTTTTTTTCTAATATTGGTTTAAAAGTTCAACATAGTGTAAAGGAGAGATGTAAAGAGTGTGATGATTCTGGAACTGATGACCGATGCAATCAAACCTGATTTTAACTTTGAACCCAGCAATAGTGAAGAGCTTATGAAAATTGTTAAGTCTTTGAAATGAAATTCTGTTTTGGAGTTGATGGACTGTCTCTTAGTGCATTCAAAGTTGTTGCTGGATGTATACTCCCTTGTCTATTTTTCATTATTAAACTGTCACTAGAAACAGGAAAATTTCCAGAGCGACTAAAGACAGCAAAGGTAATACCCCTTCATAAAGGTGGTTACAAAAAAGACATTGAAAAATGGAGATTTATTTCTATTATACCCTTATTCTCAAAGCTATAGGAGAAAGAAGTACACAGTCGGCCTTATACTTTCCTACAAAATAAAGAATTATTAAGCGAAACTCAGATTGGTTTTCGTAAAGAGCATTCTACAACGCATGCTTTGCAAGACCTTGATGATTTTGTGTATAACGTGTTTCAGAGAGGTTATATACCAATGTCTATTTTTATTGATGTCCGTAAAGCATTTATGCTGTAGATTTTAAAGTGTTGATTAAAAGGTTGGAATCACTAGGTATTCTTGGAAATTGTTTAGAATGGTTTAAAATCTACCTAACACGGATATCGCTTAGAGTTGCAATTAATAATGTTATGTCTTCGGCGTTTTCGGTTAGGTGCGGAGGTTTATTATTAGGTTTAGTGTATGTCGATTCCATGCGTTTTTACCTGAAGGAAGCCTGCACTATATCGTTTGTTGATTACCCTGCTTATAATTTATTTGGAAAGTCTATAGACAAAGGTGGTTAGTAAAGCAAATCGTGTATTGGAAAGACTCGAAGTTTTCATGAATGTAAGATTTCTTTGTGTTGATGTGAGTAAGACATTTTTGATGACTTACAGTAGAATGGGTTCTCCTGCTGATTTGAATGACCTGGTTAAACTGTACGGAAAGCCTGTTCAGCAGGTTGGTAAACAGTGTTACCTAGGATTCATAGTGGATTGTCATCTGTCGTGGAGAAATCATAGTGAAGTTATATCTGCTAAGATTGCCCGTGGTGTAGGCATACTTCGAATTTTAAATATTTCCTGCCATAGAAGGTTCTTCTTATACTTTGTTATTCATTAATTTACCCGTATATAGCTTATGGTTTTTTTTTTATCTGGAGTAGCAGTTTTTTTTTTTACTAATTATAGGCGAGTGCAAGCTCTCAGAATAAAGCGCTTAGGATTATTTGTAAATATGTTAAAGAGGTCCATGAAACTAGTGCTTGTTATAAATCCCTGAATCTGTTAACTGTTGGAAAATTAGAGATTTTCAAGCTTCTATATTTGTTTTCAGTGTATGAATGATCTAGTCCCTGCAGTTTTACAGAAGTTTTATTGTTTGAAGCTAAGTGCACGATTGTGAAGCGAGAAATAGTGATGATATAACAATTGGGTCAACAGTTACAGCTAGATCGGCATTTACAGTAAGATATATGGGTCCACTTATTTGAAATAAGTTGCCAGTGAGTATTACGACGGCTGAACACCTGGTTTCACTTAAGAAAAAATTACAAGACCATTTGTTAGAAAGTAATTAGTAATTTTTTTCAGGGGGAGGCCAGGCAAGGGGTTTGTGGAGTGTGTTAAATGGTGATTTTTTTGGGGGGGGAGGGGTAAAAAATGCTTTGATTGTTTAAACGAGAGAGATTGATTTGAAGTTTGAGTTGATTTTGGTTATTTTGTGATTTGTAATGGAATATAAATTATTACTTGTTACTGCTGTGCGTCTACAAAACTGTAAAGTTTATTCTTAGCGTGGCAGCATTTTCCAGAAGATGTGTTTTAGTTTTTTATGTGAAAAAAAAAGCGCCAAACATTTGGTTCCTTTAAGAAATAAATACAGGTTTTTAATTAAGATTAAATGTTATTAAGTTTTAGTTATATGTTGTAATTGTTTATTTATGTGTCGTTATTTATTATGTCGTTTATTTATTATGTTATCTAGTTAGCGTTGATGCCTCGATGACGTAGACAAAACTTTTAACTGTTTTGATTTTCGGGTGATGGGAGGATTGTCGTATTCATGGAAACTATCGGTGAGTCTATTTCTTATTCTTTGTCTATTTATTTTTTGGTATAGTTTAGCATAGGTATCTCCAGTTTTATTATTAATAAGTAAGTTGTTTCCCAAATAACGGGCCATCAAGCTCTTTGGGACGTGGCCCTATTTATTGCTCATTTAATCAAATAAATTGAACTTGAATTTGGTATCAAAAGCAAGAGAATCAGGTCTATCAGCAAGCTCAATCCAACAGCCTATAGGAGACGTACATGAGATAAGGTTAATGGTCTGATCCTCTGCAAATATCAAATATTCCTTTTTTATGTTTATTAATTGTATTCGGAAAAAGGAAATACAACTCATTAAAAAAATACAACGTTTAATTATCTTGAGAACCAAATAAGGTTAAGAAAACGGATTGAATGTTCTATCCTAAATTTGGTGAAATTTTTATATCATTTTGACAAAAAGTGCCAGGGTCTTTTATTTAGCCTACCAGAGTTAAATCGATACTGTTTAAAATTATATAGTTGTTAATTATTTTACCATGCTTTTAAAAAACATTCTATCATTATGAGAAAATACTATTATTGATAGCAATTCATTATTTTGACAGGTCTTTGAGTGTTGTTGATTCTCTAGGTGAGGTCTTAAACGCAGAAGAGACAGAACAAATAAAATGATACATAAACGGTTGACCTTTCAGGGTAAAAACTTGGAATGATAAAATAACATAGCTTAAATTTGAGTTTTTCCGACAACCTGAACCATGGCTTTTCAAATGAAATTCAAAAAGCCACGACTCGAAATCATGTATTTGAATGATACTTGTCAAAACTACGAAAGTTAAAACAAATAAATATCAAATTTACTTAATAAGGAACAAAAGTGCTAGTACAAAATAAATCAGGTGGGGTCAGGAGATTATATTGCTTGAATGAATCAATCCTCAAAAATCCTTCGTAATCGGCTGAGTTAGTGGATGAAACTATATCAAAATATATTAAAATTATTCAAAAAAAGCAGCGTTATTAGGTTGAATTTTGTCAGGCTCAAAAATTGGTATTTTTGTCCTAACGACCCAACATATTTAAAACGTAAAAATACATTACGCTTATACTAAAGTTGTTACGATTCATGTTCAGTTCTTGCGTTTATTTTCCTTCACATCAAAACTTCACATCAAATCCTTCACATCAAAAGTGCTAGTACAAAATAAATCAGGTGGGGTCAGGAGATTATATTGCTTGAATGAATCAATCCTCAAAAATCCTTCGTAATCGGCTGAGTTAGTGGATGAAACTATATCAAAATATATTAAAATTATTCAAAAAAAGCAGCGTTGTTAGGTTGAATTTTGTCAGGCTCAAAAATTGGTATTTTTTCATATCGTTTTGTTAAAGTCCTAACGACCCAACATATTTAAAACGTAAAAATACATTACGCTTATACTAAAGTTGTTACGATTCATGTTCAGTTCTTGCGTTTATTTTCCTTCACATCAAAACTGTCCCCTTCGCACTGGAATGTTATTTTGTCATAATATAAGTTTAACACACCCGATCCCAATCATTGTCCTTTCGGTCACAATTCGATCAACGTTCACGATTCGTAGACACTTTGAATTCCACAACGTACCGCCGAGAAAACGGAGAGAGTGAAGATGATTTGCTACTCGCTGCTGCAGCAATCCTTGAGGAGTCTAATCAGTAAGGAGACTATGGTTTCCATATATTTTCACAGGAGAAATTTTTCAACTTTTTCTTCTTTTTTTTTTAAGTCAATTTACTTTCAATGATTTTTTCCCTTGAAATCAGGGTCATTGAGCTTAACAAACACTTTCTAACTTCTAAAAATTCAATTATTTTTTCGATTTACAGATCCATTTTTGCTTTGTAAAGGTAAACGTAAAAATTGAAATTTGTTTAAATTCCTCCATCAACACTCTTGGGTTTCGGTTTGTCTTACGGTTGACGTAAGTTCTTACGTTGGATTACTAATATTTGTAGAATCAAGAGTGAAGAAGAGAACATAACACCAAAAGGCAATGGGAACGGTTCTTAAAGAAATACTAGTACGAAAGGTTTTACAGCATAGTGTGAAATAATTATTCGTCTCCGTAAGTACAGTTGTGGATGTGATTCAACTACATAAGAGATATGTTTTTGATCAAAAAGGCAAGGATACACAAGAAATCTACTTACTACATTGGCCTCGGTGCTTCAATAGGATTTTCCTCTCTGTTTCACATGCGTATCTGTTCATCTTGCACAAATTATTATATGTTTTACCGTCACTTCCACAGACTGGATCACTCTCGTCACTGCATATTGGACAGAGGCAGGCATGATTTGTTATGTTTATATTCATACACGTTCCCCCAAAACACTCCACTGAGTGGCAAGGTGAACTTTTGTCTAAACGAAAAAGAAGCAGGGTTAACTTAGAGCTGGGAAAGCCAGGTCATGTTTTCAGTCAACAAATGCTTTAAGCCCCATTTTCATGGACATTGCTTCATAAAAATATGAAGGAAGTCGATAAGATTTTTTTCTATGAAGATACATAAAAATATATTTTTTTAAAACCTAGATGGAAGG
Source organism: Artemia franciscana (assembly GCF_032884065.1). Classification (NCBI taxonomy): domain Eukaryota; kingdom Metazoa; phylum Arthropoda; class Branchiopoda; order Anostraca; family Artemiidae; genus Artemia; species Artemia franciscana. Next base: position 11,798,064 of record NC_088865.1, on the reverse strand, counting down.
CAATTTTGTAATTTTTTTTTTCGCTTTTTTTCGAAAAATACACAAAAATATATTTTTCTAAATCTAGGGAGAAGCTAAAATTTCAGGGGGGGCATTCTGGAGTGCAATTCTCCTTCCTCCTTAATGACACCCTTTACCGTTTTGTGTACTTAACTAGACATTGTTTTCTAGACATTAACACTTTGGACAAATCAGGGATGCTTGTGAGAAAGGATATCACATTATGATTAATTAGGAATGATTATGCCTAGAAATTAATGTCTAGCAAAACACGCATGTAAATTAGACTTATCTGAGCTACCTTGATGATCCGGAGTAAGAGTGTTTAGTTATCTTATATCATGGCATACAACTTCCTATGTCAAAGAATAATAATCTGTGTTCCCAATTTGAGATAAGTAGAATATTGAAAAATCTTTTAGTAAAACGAATTAATAACAATAGTTTTTTATAATCTTTTAAGAGATAGTAATTTTTTCAAAATAATAAAGAATTATATTTTTTCCAAATAGATCGACCAGTATGGAATATTTGCCGTCCTTTTCCTATTGTTAAAGGAACATTTTCGACGCTTTGTTTTCCTTGATGATAGAAATAACCACTTATCTCCTTCAAGCTGCATAAAATTTAATTACTGCTATAACTGCTATCAATAACTGATTGCAGCATTAGGCCATCTTATGCCAACACCGCTGTGCACACTCCTCCTGCATCGCGATCTATTCAATGTTTAATTTCTTTTTCCCTTCATTACAGGCTAAGATTTACTAATAGGCCGCACAGACCTGGGTAAAGGGCCCACACTGCCAGGGGGCACGATAAATTATTACCGTGATTGTTTTTTGAATAAAAATTGAACTGCTGTGATTTATCGTCAAAGTGCCAGGTGCTCTCCACCACTCCACTGCCTATTCACAGAAAAGTGATTTTAAAACAACGCAAGAATTCCATGGCCACTTATAAACTGTCAGATGTCTCCCAAGAATGGCAGCTGAGAGTTGGGTATCACTTCTATTTCGTTACTTTCACTCGTCAGTTGCGTTCTGTTCAGTGCTTTCACTTTCCCAGATTCTTCGGGGTTTTCCCCAAAATCTCACAAAAATGGAGCGGCAAAAGTGCTTGGGCCAAAAGTGTAAAAGCTTTAAATTTGGCCCTGCTCCCATACAGTTCTAATTGGTACCAGAAGTTGGTCCCAGGCCTTGCTTCGTTTGGTCCCAGATAGATGTAAATTTCTAGTAATCTCTAGATATATTTCTAGAAATATATCCAGCGATCATTATCCCTTGTGATTAGCTCCACGATAAGAGGAAAAAAAATCGATTTCCTGTCTCTGGGTTACGTGGCTTACGAGCAGGGTTTCCACCCTTAGTAATTGATTACTATTTCTAGTGATTTTTTATGGCACTTGGTATTAACCAAGTGACATATAGCAATCGCAAATTCTGTCGGTCTGTCTGTCGGTCCCGGTTTTGCTACTTTAGGCACTTCCAGGTAAGCTAGGACGATGAAATTTGGCAAGCGTATCAGGGACCGGACCAAATTAAATTAGAAATAGTCGTTTTTCCGATTTGACCATCTGGCGGGGAGTGGGGGGCCGGCTAATTCGGAAAAAATAGAAAAAATGAAGTATTTTAACTTATGAGCGGGTGCTGGGATCTTAAAGAAATTTGATGTTTGGAATGATATTGTGTCTCAAAGCTCTTATTTTAAATCCCAACCGGATCTGATGACATTGGGGGGAGTTGAAGAGGGGAAACCTAAAATCTTGGAAAACACTTAGAGTGGAGGGATCGGGATAAAACTTGGTGGGAAAAATAAGTACAAGTCCCAGATACATGATTGACATAACCGGAACGGATCCGCTCTCTTTGGGGTAGTTGGGGGAGGGGTTAATTCTGAAAAATTAGAAAAAATGAAGTATTCTTAACTTGCGAACGGGTGATAGTATCTCAATGAAATTTGATATTTAGAAGGATATCGTGTCTCAAAGCTCTTATTTTAAATCCTGACCGGATCTGGTGACATTGGGGGAAGTTTGGGGTGGGGGAACCTAAAATCATGGAAAACGCTTAGATTGGAGGGATCGGGATGAAACTTGGTGGGAAAAATAAGCAGAAGTCTTACATACGTGATTTACATAATTGGAACGGATCCGCTCTATTGGGGGGGGGGAGTAATTCTGAAAAATAAGAAAAAATAACGTATTTTTAACTTACGAAGGAGTGATCGGATCTTCAATAAACTTCATATTTAGAAGGATCTCGTAACTCAGATCTCTTATTTTAAATTTCAATCGGATCAAGCGTAATTGGGAGGAGGGGCAGTTGGGGGGACCGGAAATCTTAGAAAATACTTAAAGCGGTGAGATCAGGATGAAACTGGATGGGAAGAATAGAAACCTGTCTAAGATACGTGAATGACAAAACCGGACCGGATCTGCTCTCTTTGGTGAAATTTGGGGAGGGGGTAATTTTGAAAATTGAGGTATTTGTAACTTACGAAAGGGTGACCAGATCTTAATGAAATTTGATATTTAGAAGGAGCTTGTGCTTTAAAGTTCTAATTTTAAATTCCAACTAGATCCTGTGACATTGGGGGGAGTTGGAGGGGGAAACCGGACTTCTTGGAAAACGTGAAAATTAGGGTATTTTTATCTTACGAATAGATGATCGGATCTTAATGAAATTTGATTTTTAGAGGGAATTCATGTCTCAGAGCTCTTATTTCAAATTCCGACTAGATCTTTTAACATTGGGGGGAGTTGGAGGGGGGAAATGTCAAAAAAACACTTGGAGTGGAGGAATCGGGATGAAGCTTGGTGGATAGAATAAACAAATGTCCTTGATACGTGATTGACAGAATCGTACCGGATTCGCTCTCTTTGGAGGAGTTGGGGGGAGGGGTTCAGTGATTTGGCGAGTTTGGTGCTTCTGGACGTGCTAGGACGATGAAAATTGGTAGGCGTGTCAGGGAGCTGCACGATTTGACTAGATAAAGTCGTTTTACCAAATTCGACCATCTGGGGGGCTAAAGGAAGAGGAAAAATTAGAAAAAATTAGGTATTTATAACTTACGAGTGGGTGATCGGATCTTAATTAATTTTGATATTTAGAAGGACATCGTGACTCAGAGCTCTTATTTTAAATCCTGACCGGCATTAACCCTCTTATTTTCCTTTTTAAATCAATCTATTGATTCATAGATTTTTTTTTTAACTCATACCATATGATCTCTTGGCTCTTAGCTCTTCTTGCCTCGTCACAAGTGCCATATGAGCTCTTAGCTCTTGTTTTCTTGCCTAAAGTAATTTTCAGTTGTTTTTTTTTCTAGTCTCAAATTTTGCTTCATTTATAATTGCTTAATCATTCAAATTATCAAAAGCTTTATTAGAAAACCAGTATATCAACAAAAACAGCTTTTATACTAGAATCTCTTATCTTTAAATGTTTAAAACCCTATCTAAATTTTTAAGTGTTTTTTAAAGTGCTTTTTCCTTAGCATGGCAAGGATACTACAAAAATCAAATGTTCTTTTTATTTCCATCTAGAATACCTCCTTTTTCCTTAGGAAAGGAGGACATTGTTTGGTAATCTGTCATTAATTCCGAAAAACGTGGTCAAATAGTCGTAAACTTTCATTCATTATAGCTCTAGAAATTGGGATTGAACCAAGTACAACTTATTGTTTGATATGCATTTGGTCGAACAAGAGCCTAAGACTCTCCTGACACAATCCTTTAAGAAAATGTTTAACAATATTCATTGGTCTTTCGAAGCACCTAATGTTTCAGAACAATACTTGAACACTGTCATTACGTTAGCTTTCAATACTCTACCATAAGTTGGTAGATTTATCTTCCTATTCTTCTAGGACATACCCTGGGCCATGGCTATTCCACTTTTTACATCTTTACTACATACACCATCTATACTAATAATGTTACCTAAGTATATGAAGCTGTCCACTTGCTCGATTCCTCTTTACCTAACATGATCTCTTCACCCTAACTCATTCCTTGCCTAAGCAACTTGGTCTTCTTAACATTAAGTTTGAGACCTATTCTTGAACCAAGTACTTTCAAAACCTCAAAGAATAATCCAATAAGAGGGTTTTACCTTTCTGTTTGATTTCATGCGCTCCCATAGTCTTTGCCATGTCCATTAGGACAAAGTAGGGGGTGTCAGTTCACAAAACGTAAGGGAGAATCTATGTATCAAAATCCAGGGGAGCGAGCTATTTTTTTTTCAATGAAAATACCAAAAAAAGGGTAATAAAATCACCCCACAAGGTTTTTTTCAAAATCTAGGGCGCAATCAACCCCCAACTCATAAGACTGCGAAAATTTGTTATATACAATCCATCTAAAGAAGGATAGGACGCAGTTTTAATCAAGTCCTGATTCAAAACAAACCAACAACGCACATCACTTCCTACCGCAGCATAATTATCTCGTACATAGCCCTAATAACTTTTATCTGCTTATCGACCACACAAGGATAGGTTCTACCCCCCACTGGATACGGTTTTGTTTTTTACTTATGGAAACGAAGCTAATGCCTCTGTAATTGCCAGACTCATACTCCCTTGTCTGTTAAAATCAGCAGCACCCACATTAAAACTTAGTTATTGTCCCTTATACCTCCTTAAAATATTTTATTTAATCCCCTAAGCTTTTAATTATTGATATTTGTGTTAAGTGCCCTAAAAATCAAAGATCGATTATCCTTAGAACAAAATAAAATTGTAAAACGGAAACTTTAATTTCTAAATGAACACTTATACATACCACAGAAGCCATTATAGGCAACTTGCACATCAGTTTTCTTCTCGCACATCTCTTTTTTTAATGCACATTCATTGTCATAGACATTCCCGTCAGTTCCACATACTGGTTTCAAGATGGGATCACAAGTAGAGATGCAGCTACATTGTGGGTATCCACTGTCATCAACTATACAAGACGCGTTGTCTTTACAAACCACATCAGCACATGGATTCAAACCTAAAATTATTGTTGTTTAGTTTTCACTGATGCAATTATGCTGACATGAGTTATTTCTTAGTTGAATGAAGTTGCCCAAAGATGAAAAATTGAATGTGATATAAATTACATGGGCGAGGAGCTTGTTCCAACATTCAGACTCGATGATTTTGACAATATTTATAGTTTCACTTCGCATGTATGGTATGAGAAGTATATTTACAATGTGTTCAAAAATTCAAATGTTGCTAGATACAGAAGTGGACTGTGTGCTTCTGATACACTAATCAACATTCCAAATTTCAGACATTGGGAGGTAAAAAAAAATTATCAATGCAGTGGAAGTTGGTGAAATTAAACATTCAAACATATGCACAAAATGTATAAATAAAATGTATCTCTTGCTCCGTATATGACTTTGTAAGCACAAACACACACACATACATACGCACATACACACACACACACACACACACACACACACACACACTCAAACGCACACACACACACACACACATATATATATATATATATATATATATATATATATATATATATATATATATATATATATATATATATATATATATATATATATATATATATATATATATATATATATATATATATATATATATATATATATATATATATATATATATATATATATATATATATATATATATATATATATATATATATATATATATATATATATGTAGCTTCGCCTCCAAACCCAGGCACTCAGGTCTCGGCAGGCTTCTATATATGGATTTTCATTCTCGTTTGTCTTGTAATCGCGGACAATGTCAGCCTTTTCTTGATTTTATGACACCACCTCTTCTTGATGTCACAACGTCACCACAGGTTCACTGCAACCACACTGGGAGGAATACAAATTTTCCCCTGCAGTCTTAACCTATTTAGATCATTCTTGTGACCTGAAATGTCAATGATGTTAACATATATTATAATTTTGAACCGTATAATTGATCTACAAAAAAGAAATTTGCTCTTTATTTTCATTGTTGACACGCTTTAATTCTCGTATTCGCAAATATTCTAACTGCCCGTGTCTTTGCTCTTCATTTTTATTTTTGACTCACTCAGATGCTTGACATCGCTTGTCTTCTAACCACGTGTGTCCTTGCTCTTTATTTTTATTTTTGACTCACTCAGATTCTCGTTTTCGCATATCTTCTAACCACCCGTTTCTTTGCTCTTTATTTTCATTTTGGACACGCTTTAATTCTCGTTTTCGCATATCTGCTAACCGCCCGTGTCTTTGCTCTTCATTTTCACAACAGGTCAGAATCAACAACCTGGACTATCAAATGAGACAAGACCCAAAAAACGAAAATTTTTAAGTATTATAAATGATAATTCGAACTCATTTGTCCCGGCTGAGCACAGTGAGAACAAATCATTGCGTTCTTACAGTTTTTGGCGAGATGGCGATCAGTTCTGTGACACCTGTAATATTTCCTGGGAAGGAACTGAAAAGGATCAACTCTGTGCATTTCGTATTCTATTTTTGGTAGGTTTACGATTGCATAATCCAAGTCCGCTTGATCCCGAAGAATACCTTGGAAGTCCGTGAGTCGCCACATTTTTCTGCCTTGCTGCACTTAAGATTGAAAGAGCATAGACCATTCTTAAATTCCGGTGGATGTGCTTGAGAATTCCAAAATATCGTTTTGAACTTAATACTAACAGCTGCTTCTTGATCGGATACCTGAAATGATCTCGCTATCTTTTCAGATAAGGGCTTGTTGTTACGAGTACCTTAAAATCAAATCTATTTCGTCTGACCTCGATCGTATTCTTATCCTGAGTTGCACCACATACAGAGTCAATTATCGTTTTACTTTCTTCTGCCGTTGATAATAACTTAGTCGGCTTTTTTACCACTACTGAGTAAAGAAGAGGAGACATACCTCCGGGTTCTTTGCTAGACCCCTCATGAATACCAAGTACAGGCACTTAATTCGACCTATCCAGGGTTTTAGCAACTTTCTTGAATATTTCTTGAATTCTTGATTTACATACACTCTGGTCAATTCTGAAGGAGTTGGAATCTCATGACGATCGTAAATCACAAACTTCGGCAAGATTTTCCTGTCCTTCCCTCATCTTGTCAACATTTTTCCTATGTCAATAACCTTATCCTCCTCTTTTACATTTCGAACACATCGCTCGTCATATCCGGATTAATCATACTATACTTCTTTGCTTCCAAAATAGCATGTTTTTTAAAGAACTGAACGCACGATTTAATTAGTGAATCGGATTTTACACCAGTCTTCATCGAGCGAAATAAATAGTTCAGCACTGCGTTATGCAATAATTTACAGTCCATCATACAGTCGAGAGAATGTTCGTTTCCAGTCCGTCGTTATCTTAAGAATCAGATACCAATAAGCGAAAGAAGCGTAATTTCTTGCTACCTGATCTCTGCAGTTTAAGGGAGAAACCCCTCCCGCGAGGTACAACAGCCCTTGCGACAAAAAAGTCCCCTCTTCTGCTCGCTTATTAGTAAAATTTAAATATATTCAAGTTATTTAGTCCTTGTATGAAAATCTTTTTACTTAATAAATCACTAAGTCACAAGGGAATTTACACTCAAATATCCAAACTATCAATTAGCCAACTAATGAAAATGATCCGGTTATGAATGAATTTTCATAATGTCCATAGGGAAATCACACAAGCTTAAGCTAACTGTATTAATAGGTTATATCGAAAAATAAGGTGTTTACCCAACGAACTCTCAAATAAGACTGTCTTTATAAACGAGCAACAATTGTATGTATTTATTTATATATTTATGTATTTTTTCTCGAAAACGGCTCCATATTTTTTTGGGAGAATTGCTATCTTAGGATATTCTCCCATAAACAACAAAGAGAGATAAAACTCAACAACAACATGAAAAAACCTCAAACGAGACTGCGGCCAATAGAGAGAAAAGAGATGAACGACTAAAATAACGCGGATATGAACGATATCACACTTATGTGGAAAAATTGAAAATTTTTCATGCATGGAAAAGTTTACATTAGATTACTTAAATAGCAAAAAACATGGTAATTACATGACAAGAGATTACAACATTCAAAAACCGTAAGAAAGAAAACATAGAGTTTGAGGCTTAGTAGACATCGTTTTTAGAAATTGAACTTGTTTGAATAAGCAAATATCTTTGAAAATTAAAGTGATGATTCTTTGGAATCACTTGAACTATCAAACGTGATAAGACCAATAGAACACCCCGAATAAATTAAATTCACAACGGGTCAGAATCAACAACCTGGATAATCAAATGAGACAAGACCCAAAGACGAAAATTTATTAGCGTTATAAATGATAATTCGTTGGAGGAAAAATAAGTTTTTGTCCCACCACCTAACAATTAACAAATCTTTAACCTTGGACCGTTATTATGAAACTAGACCAATAAGGGCGGCTAAATTAAAGGGCATTGGCAAATTGTCTGAAGTTATGAAAATCCAAAATAAAGAAGAAATAAAAATGAAAAAAGCGAGAATCAAAATATGTCAGAATTGAAAATGATAGCGATAAAAATTAAAGTAATGATTCTATGGAACCACCTGGACTATCAAACGTGATAGAACCAAGAGAACAGCCCGAACGAACTAAATCGTCTCAAAATTGAAAATGATAGATACGATAATTGGATTTAGGATTTTGATATGGATAAGGTCATCAATGTTTACCTTGCCTCTGTTAAAAAAAATTAAGTTTCTGCGATATGTATTTCATAGTGACAGAAGACAAACCGGGCTATAATTGACCTTCAACACTTTATAAAAGCTCCAAGCAAAGAAATAGCTATAAAAAACAACCTTACAATTTATGAGAACGTTAGCCAAGAGCTTCAAGCTGATACTGCATCAGCCTCTGTTAAAAAACAAATCGACGTTATGCTTTTCATAATGACAAAAGACAAGCCAATGCAAAAGATAAATGTCCAATAACAAAAAAATTGTAGTTTTACAAAGCCGCTAACTATAACTTAAGGTAGGTCATTTAAAACGTTTAAGGGGTTGATTGATGAAAATGAAGCACGGATAAATGTGATTAGAAAACTGGTGGAAGTGAGAATTGCAAAAGCTAAAAAAAATGTCATGGAACCAACAACAGTGAGAATCACACTGATTTGTAAACGAAATCTTGAATAGTGATCTGTGGTTGGAAACTGGAAAAGACGTATTTGTTATATTTGTATATATATATATATATATATATATATATATATATATATATATATATATATATATATATATATATAACGAAATTTTGAACAGTGATCTGTGGTCAGAAACTGGAAAAGACGTATTCTATATATATATTAAATAAAAAAACAAGTTTTTTCAACTGAAAGTAAGGAGCGACATTAAAACTTAAAACGAACAGAAATTACTTCGTATATGAAAGGGGCTGCTTCCTCATCAGCGCCCCGCTCTTTACGCTAAAGTTTGACTCTTTCTCTCAACTCTTCTTTTTAAAACAGTAAAAAACTTTAGCGTAAAGAGAGGGGCGTTGATGAGGAAGCAGCCCCTTTCATATACGAAGTAATTTCTGTTCGTTTTAAGTTTTAATGTCGCTCCTTACTTTCAGTTGATAAAACTTGTTTTTTTTTATTTAATTTCTGAACGTTTTTGAATCAATACATGTTTTGATTTTGGCTCTCCGCAGAGAAATAATTAAAGCAAAATTTGCATTTTTTTTTTTTTTTTGGGCTAAATGGCTTTCTCATAATTTTGATCAAATGATTTTGAGAAAAAAAAAAGAGCGGGGGAGGAAGCCTAGTTGCCCTCCAATTTTTTGGTTAATAAAAAAGGCAACTAGAACTTTTAATTTTTTACGAATCTTTTTATTAGTAAAAGATATACGTAACTTATAAACTAGCTTACGTAAAGAATTTTTTATTCTCATGTTTTTATTAAATATATGAGAGGGTTCGCCCCCTCGTCAGTACCTCTCTCTTTACACTAAATCTTAAATTTTGGCCCAATTCATTAAGAATGACTCCTGAATCACAAAAGCCGTAGAATAAATAGTTGATATTACTAAAAATACTTTAGCGTAAAGAGCGAGGTATTAGGAGGAGGTGAGCCCCTCATATGGGTAATAATTTCTGTTCGTTAAATTTTCTTCCCCCTGACAAATTCCTCGATGGAAAGTTCCCCCAGTATATCCCCCTCTTTTCAACCCCTCCCCCCCAACCAAAAAATCCTCTTGAAAACACCTGTACACTTCCCAATAACCATTACTATATGTAAGCACTGGTCAAAGTTTGTAACTTGTAGCCCCTCCCACGGGGACTGTGGAGGAGTAAGTCGTCCCCAAAGACATAGTTATAAGGTTTTTCGACTACGCTGAATAAAATGGCTATCTCAGAATTTTGATACGTTGATTTTGGGAAAATAATTAGCGTGGTAGGGGGCCTAGGTGCCCTCCAATTTTTTGGTCACTTAAAAAGGGCACTAGAACTTTCCGTTAGAATGAGCCCTCTTGCAACATTTTAGGACAACTGGGTCGATACGATCACCCCTGGGAAAAAAAAAACAAACAAATAACCACACATCCGTGATCTGCCTTCTGGCAAAAAATACAAAATTCCACATTTTTGTAGATAGGAGCTTGAAACTTCTACTGTAGGGTTCTCTGATATGCTGAATCTGATGGTGTAATTTTCGTTAAGATTCTATGACTTTTAGGGGATGTTTCCCCTATTTTCTAAAATCATACAAATTTTCTCAGGCTCGTAACTTTTGGTGCGTAAAACTAAACTTGATGAAACCTATATATTTAAAATCAGCATTAAAATGCAATTCTTTTGATGTAGCTATTGGTATCAAAATTCCATTTTTTAGAGTTTTGGTTTCTATTGAGCCGGGTCACTCCTTACTACAGTTCGTTACCACAAACTTTTTGATATATATATATATATATATATATATATATATATATATATATATATATATATATGTATATATATAGAATACGTCTTTTCCAGTTTCTGACCACAGATCACTGTTCAAAATTTCGTATATATATATATATATATATATATATATATATATATATATATATATATATATATATATATATATATATATATATATATATATATATATATATATATATATATATATATATATATACTATATGCTTGCATATTAAAATCAATCCTAAGAGCCTGCCAGGAAAAAGTAGTGTACCTATGCAAGCAAAGAATAACTAAACTTGCCTGTAAACAATTACTTGTCTGCGACAGTCATGAGCATTTCTTTTCATTGTCATTTTTTTCTTCAAAATAAAAGAATGTGGTGATTTGTTTCATGTCTAAATTCCAGATCAAATTTATCAGTTAAATTATCAACATCCAATTAACCACGGGCGTTGCCTGATTTTTCTCTATTGGAAGTCCTCACGCTCACTATGTCTTATCCATTCCAAGAGATTTCTCACAGCTTTCATGAATTTTTCATGACATAATTCCGTTAACGCAGAAGTGAAACTACCTGTACACATGAAATAAAAACTGAAAATGCGTTTTACTATTAAGACTGTAACCTACTATTAACATTGAAAAAAATCAATAACACAGGCAAATAACGAAGTATCCATTTTCTACTTCGTCAAAAAGTCTGAGAATAACAATTTTTGTTCACCCTATCTCACATTTTTCCATTTTTTACTGGCATCGAAGTAGGCCTACTGATTTCAAAATGGGCCTTGTACTCTGAAAGAAATTTCTCTAAAATAAGTGGTTTTGTAAAATAAATAGCACACAATCTGTCATTATCACTTGAAGTGTGGACTTACAGATGGACTTGCGACCCAAGGACTTTTATGTTTTTATTTTTCTTCAATTCTGATATTCTTTCCAATTATTGCAACTCCCTGGAAATAAACACGGTACTTATTTGTCATAGCGACCCACTCAAGGAATGAAGTTAGGTTAAACCTAATGAAATATGCCAAAACCGGATTAAAATACAATGTTTTAAAAACATACTTGAGCTATATATTTGCACATTAGGGGGGGGGGTAAAGTGTAGTAGGTATACATGCAAAATGTGTTAGCTATAATTATTCTCTAAGTATGAAGTAAGCAGTGTTTTTCTAACTTCGCACTATCCAATACTTCCCCCCCCCCTAATGTGTAAATAAATAGCCAAAATTATATAAGTTTAGCGTATTCTGTCACCCGAAACTTGTTGTCAACTGAGCGTAAGCTAATTGTCTACGGACAGATGAAACCGGTTTGTTCTAGAGTTTTACACAGTATATTCCTAAGTGGGGTCGCTATAACAGATAAGTACCATAAACAACATCTTCAAACAAGCTCCTCTCTTTGTACCGTATGCGGTTCCGCCGCAAACCTAAAGTTGACATTCAGCATTAAACCGTCTTATTATTTGATGAAGCATAAAAAATATGTTTAATAAATGAAAGTAAGGAGCAACATTAAAACTTAGAACTAACAAAAATATTCTGTATGAGGGGGATGCCTCCTCCTGAGTACCTCGCTCTTCAAGCTGAAGTATTATAGAGTTTTTAAAAAGTTTCCTATTCCAATTAAACAGTCTTGTGTTTCAGTAGTTGATATTAAAGAATTGCGACAAAAATTCAAATTTTAGCGTAAAGAGCGAGGCATTGAGGATGGGAACACCCAGCTTTTGTACGAAATAATTTCTGTTCATTTTAAGTTTTAACGTTGCTCCTTACTTTCAGTCGAAAAAACTTGTTTTCAATTTAATTTTTGATCGTTTTCAATCATGGCGCATATCCCCCTCGGTGAAAATTTTTTCTCGGAAATCCCCTTATCCCGGTAGAAAGCTGCTTCTGCAGACAATTCCCCGATGGAAAACTTCTCCCTTAGGAAACTCCCATTCCCCCATGGAGAACTTCTCCAGGCAATTCTATCCCTACTGAAAACTTGTTCCAAGCTAAAACAATTCTAGCCGATTATTCCAAGGTAAGATTCAAACAATGGCTTAAACCTAGGGCTAGCACTCACCTGTGGTAGAAGACTAGCGGGATATAGTGCATTCTCGAAAATGCCTGAAACCGCAAAACATGTTATTAAAAATATTATAGCTATAGACAACAAGTGTCTATTGAATTCTGTAATTGATTTAAAAAAAATCTGACCTGAAAAACATGATCCTTTGTACAATATTCTCAGCTCTGTTTTAATTCGACAGGCCTCTTCGTTCATCAGACAAATATTTCCATAAGTTTTGCCGTTTGATGCGCAAACCTCCGATAAGCTGTCTCCTTTCGGACAGTTGAAGCTACAGGAACAGGAGGGAATCCGATTTGGTCCCAAAATACAAACTTCATCATTTCCGCAAGTTGACAGCACACAGGGATCTGAAAGATAATAAAAATCGTACAAATATTGATACAAGGTACAAGCCAAAGTCAAAATAATAACTTTAATCAAGTACAAAGGTATATACTCGCAGAGGAAGGAGAGTTCAGGTCCCTATGCGTCGAACCAAACGACACACACACGCACAAACACACACACACACATATATATATATATATATATATATATATATATATATATATATATATATATATATATATATATATATATATATATATATATATATATATACACGTTTATGCTATTTCTGGTTAAGGTTATGGCATTTCGCGTAGAGCTTGTCTTGTGGTATACTGTCAATTGAACCTTATATCCAAGACTTATCAAGACAATTCTTTGAAAAACAAGACGAATGTTTTCTTAAACATTTAGAAGTGCTTGCGTTTCAGAGTAATACTTGACCACCAGCGTCAATTAACAAAAACTTGGGAGGGGGAAAAACGTACTTTTCAAAATATAGATGAAAAAGCATCAAAAAGGGGTAATTTTGAGTTGAAATGTCTCCAAAGATATGTGTTTAAAAATCTTGGGAGAGGGGCGAAATGACACCCCCCCCCAATTGCTGCCCCAGAACTTGACCACCGTCTTTACCGTGGTTCCTCGTTATACTTATAAGATTTATTGACGAAACTCCATGAGAAATCAAAACACTTCAGAAAAGTCTACTAATCATTATTATTTTTAAAACTTTTTTTCCTCTTATTCCAAACTTTTATGAATTACAACTAAATACCCGCTGCCTTACCAAAAAAACGAAAAAGGTCTTGCCAATCAATACAATTGTTTTTTATTTACTTATTCCAGAAAGTGTTTTGGAAGTAATGTTTTTCATTTAATATTATTTTTTCTAGATTTCATGCCATTTCTTGAAACTTTCAAAATTTCTTGTCAAAATTAGAAATTAAAGTTAAGTTGTATATGAACATTTGTCATTAGACAGTTTATTTAAAATCCTATTTTGATTTTGGCTACTAGGGGCCATGATTTGCTCTTTTCTCTATCCCTTGTTCTAGCAATGTTAGCCTTTCCTCAAGACAACCCTAATGAATCTTAACTGAGACTGAATGGTATAAATCTCAGAAATCAACTGCCGCCATAATGCTTGAGGGAATTGAGACGATAAAATCAATAACTATAGATCAAACATCAATGAAATTACCAAACAAAATAGAAATCCAAAAAAAAAAAAAAAAAAAAAAAAAAAAAAAAACTAAAGGGGTTTTAGATATTACTTTACGTCATAATTTACATGCGTAAATTATTATTGTTTAATAAAGTTGAGAGATAGCCAAAAACAAACATTTTTATTATGCTATACTTTATCATCAAACAGTTCGTGGTAACGAACTGTAGTAAGGAGCGACTAGGCTCAATTGTAACCGAAACTCTAAAAAATGAAATTTTGATATCAATACTTACATCAAAAGAATGGCATTTTAATGCTGATTTTAAATATATAAGTTTCATTAGGATTAGTCTTACCCATCAAAAGTTACGAGCCTGAGAAAATTTGCCTCATTTTAGAAAATAGGGGGAAACACCCCCTAAAAGTCATACGATCTTAAGAAAATCACACCATCAGTTTCAGCGTATCAGAGAACCTTATTGTAGAAGTTTCAAGCCCATATCTACAAAAATGTGGAATTTCACATTTTTTGCCAGAAGACAAATCACGGATGCGTGTTTATTTGTTTTTTTTCAGGGGTGATTGTATCGACTCAGTGGTCCAAGAATGTCGCGAAAGGGCTCATTCTAACGGAAATTAAAAGTTCTAGTGCCCTTTTTAAGTGACCAAAAAATTGGAGGGCACTTAGGCCCCCTCCCACGCTCATTTGTTCCCCAAAGTCACCGGATCAAAATTCTGAGATAGCCATTTTATTCACCATAGTCGAAAAACCCAATAACTATGTACTTGGGGACGACTTACTCTCCGCAGTCCCTGTGGGAGGGGCTGCAAGTTACAAACTTTGACCTGTGTTTAAATATAGTAATGGTTACTGGGAAGTGTACAGACTTTTTCAGGGGGACTTTTTTGGTTTGGGAGGGGATACTTGAAAGGGGGGGGTACCGGGGAGGATCTTTCGATGGAGGAACTTCTCACGGGGGAATAGACTTTCAATGGAGGGTGCGCAGGATTTTCTAGCATTATTTAAAAAGCAATGAAAAATAAATATGAAAAGTTTTTTCTACTGAAAGTAAGAAGCAGTATTAAAACTTAAAACGAACAGAAATTATTACGCATGTGAGGGGTTTACAACCTCGTAATACCTCACTCTTTACGCTACAATACTTTTTGTAATTTCAACCATTTATTCTACGGTCTTTGCGATTCAGGGGTTATTCTTAAGGAATTAGAACAAAATTAAGCTTTAATGTAAAGAACGAGGTATCGACGAGGGGTAAGCCCCCTCATATACGCAATAAAAACATACGAACATAGAAGTTCGCTACGTAATTTAATTCGTAGGTTACGTATATTTTTTACTTATGAAAACATTCGTAAACAATTATAAGTTATAGTTGCCTTTTTAAGTAATCAAAAATTGGAGGGCAACTAGGCCTCCTCCCTCGCTCCCTTTTTCTTAAAATCTTCCGATTAAAACTATAAAAAAGCCATTTAGCCCCAAAAAATTAATATGCAAATTTCGTTTTAATTATTTATGTGCGGAGAGCCAAGATCAAACGATGCATTAATTCAAAAATGTACAGAAATTGAAAAAAAAAAACAAGTTTTTTTGAATGAAAATAAGGAGCGACATTAAAACTTAAAACTAACAGAAATTACTGTGTATTTGAAAGGGGCTTTTCCTCCTCAACGCCCCGCTCTTTAGGCTAAAGTTTTTTACTGTTTTAAAATGTAGTGTTAAGAAAAAGAGTCAAACTTTAGCGTAAAGAGTGGAGCGTTGAGGAGGAAAAGCCCCTTTCAAATACGAAGTAATTTCTGTTCATTTTAAGTTTTAATGTCGCTCCTTACTTTCATTTAAAAAAACTTGTTTTTTTGTTTAATCAGCAACAGAAACGCTTGTCAAAGTTGACAAAAAACAGAAAAACCCAGTAAACTTGAGTTCTTTTAAAAACCATCTTGCCACGCATGAACCTTTTTTTTCCCTAAGGACGACTTGTAATTCGGCTGGTGAAGCAAAATTCAAATCCTATCTAAAGCAATCGCGCAAACATTATGCATATCTTTAATCTGTCATTATTTTTACTTTTGAGGTGTGGAATGTTTGTCAGCATATTTATGATCGAAAGTAAAAGATAAATGTCTAATTTTGATAGTTCTGCCTCGATTAGGTGCGACTGCCTGAATATCCCAATGATAATGAGTAGAATAGAACAAGTGCAAGAGCTGTCAACCCTCCTTTCTCCTCATCTGATAGATTGTAATAGATTGTTTGATATTTGCATCAGTATTTAGCTACTGGTTTTACAACATTCTTTTACCTTTTTTTTAACTATCACGCTTTTTTCAGTCATAATTTGCATGGCACTAGAGCTTTCCTTTACTCAAAACTGAAATACAACTTGAGTCTAATTTGAGGTCGTTTAAGTAGAGATAGCAGGTGAGTTTTGAGTTATATATCGTTAATTTTTAAGCAAAATATGCAAGGGAAAACGACTTGACTTTAGACTTGAGAAAAGGCCAATATTAAGGAAATAATTTACTTCACTCGAAAATCAAATCCAAGGTAAACGTAACATAACAAATCCAAGGTAAATGTAAACAAAACCGATGGGATAATCATATTTGAGGTTTTCAAGTCTTTGTTCTTAGAAAGTAATTTCGTCCTTTTTTCGGCCCACAAGTTCTCCTTGGCTCAGGGACTTAAGACTGTAAGATTCAAACTGTTCAAGAACATCACAATTTTTATTAGCCATTTACCCATTTCACCCTCGCGACAAAATATGTAGTCGCTTTAGACGAGGCAAAACGATCCTTGACTGCCTCAAGCCTATTAGGAGGAGAAACATATAGCAATTTTTGACCTTATACTTGGTGTGAAACCTCCAAACTAAAGTTCTTTTTCTTGTCCTTTAGTGCTCACTTGGCGCCAGGACTGTTGGTTTCAAGTTTCTATGTGTCCAAAAACAAGAGTTTGTTAGCCCTATTTAGGACCAATTTTCAGACGAATTAATGTTGGTTTTATATCCCGTTAGCCCGAGGAAACTCATGATTAATTTTCAGGGAAAAGTATGGCCCATTTTAAAGAGCCACAACTCACAATCTGAATAATTTTTGTAACTTAGAGTCCTCTTTTCCCAAGAATTGAAGGGGATTTAACCAGCAGTAATCTTAAGTATTTATTTATGTACGTATTTTTCTCGAAAAGGGCGCCGTATTTTTTTTAGGAATTGTTATCTTGTGATATTCTCGCAGCCCGGTAGCATCAAGCTAAGGAACCGTTTACAAAGATGTTACCTGTTCCGAAACCTGGTATTGCCTAAAGCCAGTGATCATATTATTTGTCATGCAGTTTCTTTTCTCTAGCTCAGGGGTCTCCAAACTATGGCCCGCGTGCCACATCCACCCCGCCACATATTTTCATCCAACCCACCAAACAAATCCCCGTGTGATGGGCTTGAAAAAAAAAATTATCGTACGACTGGCATCGTAGAATTATTCAAAGCTGGGGCTGTTGACTGGTGGCGCTCAGGCGGCTCAGCCCGAGTCAGTTTCCCTCTCTTTATTGTGTGAATCACGGATACTAGCACTGGTAGGTATGTGTTGTGTTGTGCATTACAATCAGTAAGTTGCGTATAACAGTATATTGTAGAGATGGAGAGCGAGTGGGGCTTCGTTGTATTCTGTGCGGTTATGTGAGATGGTGTGTGGGGGGTGAGTGAACTGAGGTGTTGATAGGGTTTGATCGCTGATGACGTGTTGCGAGCAGTGCTGTCATTGGCTGCGTGGGGTGTGGTTAGGGTGCTTTTGCACTACGAGCAGAGCCGGTTGGAATGGAGCTAAGCGGCGCGATTGGGCATTCACATGTAAGCAGAGCGGCAGCCTTCACAACGAACCATTGGCTATGAAGGATTTCGTGTGCTTTTTAACACCACATACAAGCTGTTTTTCCTATAGAAATTACTTTATTTATTTTACCCTTATGTTTTCATATATGGAAAATACAAAGGAAAGAAAAGTAGACAACGAGTGTCGTCAGTTCAATGACGAATGGAAGATAAAGTACTTTTTTGTGAAAGCAAATGATAAAGCTTTATGCCTCATATGTAGAGACAGTGTAGCTGTTCTGAAGGAATACAATATTCGTCGGCACTATGGATCTAAACATGGCTCAAGTTATTCTCACATCACAGGATCAGAACGCACTAAAAAGTTTGAATCATTTCAGCACAGTCTGTATTCTCAACAAACTATTTTCAGTAAGAAAAAATCTGAAAATGAAACTTCAACTAGATCCAGTTACAAATTTGCCTATGTGTTGGCTAAAAAAGGAAAACCTTTCACTGATGGTAGTATCATAAATGAGTGTATAGTGGAAGCAGCAGGAGAGGTATATCCAGAAAAAGTAAACCTCTTCAAAATGGTAAGTCTTGGGTCAAATACTGTTGCTCGTAGAATTGAAGATTTAGGAGGTGACATAATTTGGCAAATAAAGGAAAAACAAAAAGCTTTTGCTGGTATTCTCTTGCTTTGGATGAATCAACTGATGTGTGTGATACCTCTCAGCTCTTAGTATTCATTCGCGGTGTTGATAGTGAATTTAATGTGACCCAAGAATTAGCATCAATTCACAGCATGCACAGCACAACAACTGGAAAAGACATTTTCAATGAAGTAAGTAAAACTATAACAAAATATAACCTGGAATGGAAACAAGTGCAGTGTGTGACAATGGATGGAGGAAAGAATATGTCTTTATTGTTTATTGTTTTGAGAGCTAGCTAAATCTCCTTTGTGAAAGTGCTGGGTTTCAACTGATTCCCAAAATTAGCGCTAGTTATATCTTTGTATTAGTAAAATGTTTTTGTGAATGCACGAATGTTCGAATAGAAAATGTGTGAATGTTTACAATAGAAATGTAACTAGTGTCTATAGTACTGGATCGAGCCAAAACAGAAGTCAAATCTATATGATCTTGGTTAAGGCAGACACAATCTGAACTTTTCATGAGATTTAGATTAAAATTAAATAAAAAACTAATTTTTTTAGCTGAAAGTAAGGAGCGACATTAAAACTTAAAACGAACAGAAATTACTCCGTATATGAAATGAGTTGTCCCCTCCGCAATACCTCGCTCTTTACGCTAAAGCTTTTAATTGTTTTAAAAAGTAGAATTGTGGCAAAGAGTCAAACTTTAGCGTATAGAGCGAGGGATTGCGGAGGGGACAACTCATTTCATATACGGAGTAATTTCTGTTCGTTTTAAGTTTTAATGTCGCTCCTTACTTTCAGCTAAAAAAATTAGTTTTTTTTTTATTTAATTTCTGAACGTTTTTGAATTAATGCATGTTTGGTTTTGGCTCTCCGCTCATAAATTATTAAAACGGAATTTGTATATTAATTTTTTTTTGTCTAAATACCTTTCTCTTATTTTTGATCAGACGATTTTGAGAAATAAGGGGTGGAGAAGGAGGCCTAGTTGCCCTCCAATTTTTCGGTTACTTAAAAAGGCAACTAGAACTTTTAATTTTTAACGAACGTTTTTATTAGTAAAATATATACGTAAGTTAAGAATTAACTTACGTAACAAACTTTCATAACCTTATATTTTTATTATGTATACGAGGGGGTTTGTACCCTCGTTACTACCTCGCTCTTTACACTAAATCGTAAGTTTTGTCCCAATTCTTTAAGAATGACCCCTGGATCAGAAAGGCCGTAGAATAAATAGTTGAAATTACTAAAAATACTTTAGCATAAAGAGCAAGGTATTTATCTCCTCCTAAATACCTCGCTCTTTATGCTAAAGTATTTTTAGAACCCCTCATATGCGTAATAATCTCTGTTCGTTTTAAGTTTCAATGCTACTTCTTCCTTTAATTTGAAAAAACGTTTTCATGTTTATTTTTCATTGTTTTCTTATAGTAATGCTAGAGAATCCTGCGCCCTTTTCATTGAATTTTTCTTCTCTCATGACAGATTCCTCCAAGGAAAGATCCTCCAACATAGCCCCCTCTCCTCAGCCCCACCCCCAAACAAAATTAAATTCCCCTGAAAACGTCTGTACACTTCCCAATAACCATTACTATATGTAAACAATGGTCAAAGTTTGTAACTTGCAGCCCCTCCCCCAGGGATTGTGGGGGAGTAAGTCATCCCCAAAGACATAGTTATTATGGTTTTCGACTATGCTGAACAGAATGGCTATCTAAAAATTTTGATCAGTTGACTTTGGGGAAAAATGAGCGTGGGAGGGGGCCTAGATGCCCTCCAATTTTATTGATCACTTAAAAAGGGCACTAGAACTTTTCATTTCCGTTAGAATGAGTCCTCTCGCGGCATTCTGGGACCACTTGGTCGATACGATGACCCCTGGGAAAAAAAAACAAAAAAAAAAAAAACAAACAAACAAATAAACACGCACCCGTGATTTGTCTTCTGGCAAAAAATACAAAATTCCACATTTTTGTAGATAGGAGCTTGAAACTTCTACAGTAGGGTTCTCTGATACGCTAAATCTGATGGTGTCATTTTTGTTAAGATCCTACGACTTTTAGGGGGTGTTTCCCCCTATTTTCGTAAATAAGGCAAATTTTCTCAGGCTCGTAACTTTTGATGGGTAAGACTAAACTTGATGAAACTCATATATTTAAAATCAGCATTAAAATGCGATTTTTTTTATGTAGCTATTGATATCAAAATTCAATTTTTTAGAGTTTTGGTTACTATTGAGCCGGGTCGCTCCTTACTACAGTTCGTTACCACGAACTGTTTGAAACAGGCTTTTCAACTAAAACTGAGCAGCAGCATTAAAGCTTTAAACGAACAGAAATGATTATGTATATGAGGGGGCCTGCTCCTTCTCAGTAACTCGCTTTTTACGTTTAATCTTTAATTTGTGTTCAATTATTTAAGAATGACTCCTGAAACACAAGGGCCGTTCAATTAGAATAATAAAGTCTTTTAAAAGTTAAAAAACTTTAGCGTAAAGAGCGAGGTATTGAGAAGGGGGCGACACCCCCCTCATTCGTGAAATAGTTTCTGTTCGTTTTTTTTAATGTTGATCCTTACTTTCAGTTGGAAAATGTTTTTTGTTTAATTTCTGATCGTTTTTTAAATTATACCAGAAAATCCGGTTCCCATCAATGGAAAATGCGCTTTCCTCACGAAAAATTTATCGATCGATTGAATGATCCCCCCAAGAACCCAGATAGGAAATCCATCCAAAAATTTCTGTAAGTTTCTCAATAAACAATGGGCCTACTGTATGCAAACAATGGGCAAAGCTCGTATCTCGCAGCCCTTACCCGGGAGACTGTGGGAAATCAAGTCATCCTCACAGACATAATTATTAGATGTTTTTACTATCCTGAAGGAAATGCCTTTCTCAAAATTTCGATTAGACAACTTTGTGGGAAGGGCGTGGGAGGGGGCATGCTAACCCTCCAATATTTTTGGTTACTTAAAAAGGACACTAGAATATTTGATTCCTGATCAAAAGAGCTTTCTTCCCATCTCTTAGGATCACTTGTTCAATACAATCCCCCCTGGAAAAAAACAACAAATAAACACGCTTCCGTGATCTTTCTTCTGAAAAAAAAATGTATATAGGAGCTTGAAACCTCTACAGTGAGATTTTCTATTATACTGAATCTGATGGGGAAACTTTCATTCAGATCACTTGATATTTTTGTGCTGCTCTCCCCTTTTTTTCAGATTTTTCTAAGGGCTCGTAACATTTGTTTGGTAATATTAAACTCGATGAATCTTATATATTTTGAATAAACATCGAAAATCGGTTCTTTTGATGTGTCTATTGTTATCAATACTCTGTTTTTAGAGGTTCAATTATTCGCGTCGCTCCTTTCTTACAGTTTGTTACCATGAACTGTTCGATAGAGAAACAATTACAAACAAAAAATTAGCATTAGATGTCCTGTATTAGCACAGCACTTTTGATCCCAGCTTGGTAAAATGGGACGCAGGGTTCGAACATAGCTGTAGGGCTCACTACAGGGCTCAGAATTTGATTTCCTTGTTGAAATTATGCAAAATCGTCTCAATTTTAAACCCAATAAAAAGAAGAAGATGATGAATAAAAAATAGAAAATTGGAAAAAGAGAGTAATGAAATATTAGGAAGAGCGAGTTGAGCTAGTCAGAACTCAAGAAAATGTGTACGACAAAGGCAAGACCGTATCCAAAGGGCAGGGGGTTTTCACACCCTCCCGAAATATTGGTCCGACTCGTAAAAGCGTAACAAAAATGAATATAAACAAATTTATGATCCATTTTTTAATATTTTTTTAACACCCCCCCCCCCCATCCCTCCATAGAAAATCCTTGATACGGCCCTGGACAAGGGGCACAAGGGTTATATGAGATCTAAGATAAAGGCAAATACATGGAATAGTGTCAGCATAGTGTGTTTTTATTTAGAGTGGTTAAATTATTCTTTGCGACGGCAAATCTGATTATCAGCGTCAGTTCATACCACGTTTCGGAACGGCCTGAATTTTTCGTAAAGTTTCATTGTAATACCACATTTTGGAACGGGCTAAATTTCTCTTGGTTTTATTGTTTTTCAATGAAATCTCATTATGGAGAGGTCTTAAGGTTCTTTCTTAGTTTTTCTTTTTCATTTTCAAGTTCGATATATTTTTTTTTAATTTATGAATAAGCTAGACTGAAACCTTAGGATACCTGAGAATGAAAACCAGAAGAAAGAAAAGACACGATTCAGTGTAGAATCACGAAAAGTAGGGATGGGGCTAAGTTTTATTTTTCGTGGCTAGAACGGTGGACAACTTGTTGGGTATGATTACTTATGAAAATACCCAAAAGGGACATTTTGCAACATATAAGGCGTCACCACATGCTTCCCTCCCCCAAATGTACCCCACTGACAAGGCATATACACTTAGATTAGGTTTGTATCGGTTTAGCGCTAGCTAACACTCGGCATGAGTAAAATATAATTGTGTATGGGCCTCTAAATGGACCACGTAAGTAAAAAATACGGGTGCTGTGAATATGTTTTCAAGTATAAAAATTTGAAATACTCATTATGAAAATTTTGAGTTTCTAAATACACACTTTACGTTGATTATAACGGCTTCGATCTTATATTCCCTGGATACTGATGAAGCAATAAATGAATTAATGCCATCACTTATCATTGATTAATTTAACTGACTGAAATGCAAGCAAATCAGAAAGGTCAGGAGCTGTAAATATATCTTTTTAGATATGACTCTTTGTCATCAAAATGTAATGCGTTTTTTTGTGATTAAGCACAAGCAATTTTTCAAACGGCGGGGGCGAAAGATTTGAATAAAAGGTTAATGATGGTGTTAATTTCCCACTGGACATGAGACGTGCCGACAATGTATTCTGACAATAAAAAATTGACTTAAGTTCTTATTTAGCAAGTAACTACCAAGAGCTGATTGGGTTCGTGCCAGCGCAAAATGAGAACGTCATGAACAGGATCTCCATGGAAAGGATTTGGTGACAAATCGCAAACGTTGACAGCCCTGGACATATGTAAGCAACATTCAAACTCTAGTGAAACTTCAGCGGTTAAAGTCCATTTTACGGATAAAAAGCCAAATGAATCAGCCGATTGACAATTCCATTTTCCATGGCCATTAAAAAAGGAAAAGAATTGTCGCAAGTTCGTTAAATTCAACCCCAGGTAACCCAACTTCATTCAATTCGATCCTAAATCAATCCAACTCTCGCGCACTTCAACCCTCATTTGACTCAACCTCATTTAACGCAACCCCCTTTTTATGTCAGCCCCATTCAACTCAATCGTGACCCCCCTTTGTATGAACTTACCTAATGTGTAATCAATTACACGCACAAATGGAGAATAAGTTTCATGGATGAGTTGTAAAGGTCTAAAGGTGAGAACTGACCTTTACAGGGGTTTAGTTTTTGGGGTTTAGTTGTATGGGGATCGACTTGCATGGGTGTGGAGCTAAATAGGGGTTCGAAAAATAGGTTGATTTCAATGAAGATGAGTTTTAAGGGGGTTTGAGTTGAACGGGGATTAAGTTAGGCAGAGGTTGAGTTGAATGGTGGCTGAGCTGAAGCAGAGGTTGATTAAAGGAGTTTATTTGAAGGGGGTTAAGCTAAACCGATAGTTGACTTACATGAAGACCGCTTCGTTTTGCTCCTCAGTTTGATTGTGGTTGGTTTTTCCAGAATTCAGATTATTCGTGTTAGATAAAACAAATTTTAATTCTCAGGAAATTTTTCAAATGGGGGTTTCCATGTTGAATTTAAACATAACACAGAATTTCATATTGTATCAATATTTATGCTACCGATATTTATAAGGCTTCTGTGGAAATTGATGTTTTATATGGGAAATTCTAAAACTTTTATGCCAAAACTACAGGTAACCTACTAAAAAGCAAGCTATCAATTCATCTTTTGAATTCAACATACAAAGCAGCACCATAAACTTTTGTAATCTCTTTTTTTCTACATTGGGAATATTCAAATTTAAAGAAGGAATTGTGATTTATTTCATAATTACAGATTTATCTAGTGTAAAAAAAAGAGCCTGACTGCTGGCCTGAAGTGGAATTCTTAAATTGACTATATAAAAATAACATGTTTTTCTAACTGAAAGTAAATAGCAACATTAAAACTCAAAACGACACCCTCCATACAAAATTCCCTTTCACGATAAGCTTCTCCGTGGTGATTTCTTCCCACGTATAACACACCCCTCCCCATAAATTTCCCTCCGGACAGTTCCATCCTCGCCGAAAATCCCCTCCCACTGTAAAATTCCTTGTGGACGATGCAGCCTGAACAATTCTCCTTGGCACATTTTCATTCGGAAAAAAACTTTAATCTCAATCTTTTTCTCTACAACTCCAGAACCCCCCCCCCCCTTTCCGAGGCAATTTTTCCCAGAAATCCAAACATGCTGAAAAAAGACCCCGGATAATTCCTCCAGAACATCACTACATACAAAATTGAGTTGGCAAAGAGAAAGTAAGACGAATAAAAAGAATTTCGAATACGAATTGTCAAATCCCTCCAGCATAAGATTTCCTCTGGAAAATTCACCCTCCAGAAATTTCCCTTCCCACAAAAAATCTCCCCCATGGAAACCCATCCCAAGTACAAAATTTCCCCTGGAAATATCTGTATACTTCCCAATAACAAATACTACACATAAACAATGGGCAAATTTCAAAACTTTTCAAAAGCCTCTCCCCACGGACTTTGGGAGGTCGTTTTTACCCTTAAAGGCATAGTTATTGGATCTTTCAACTATAGTGAACGAAATGACTATCTAAAAAAAATTTTAAGGAACAACTTTGGAGAAAAAGGGGCGTAGGAGGAGGGCTAGTTGTCTTTCATTCTTTTTGGTCACTCAAAAAGGGCACTAGGACTTTTAATTTCCGTTCGAATGAGCCCTCTCTCGATCTTCTAGAACAATTTTTCGATACGATGACCCCTGGGAGAAAATAACATATAAACACACATCTGTGATCTTTCTTATGGCAATAAATGCAAAAATTCACATTATCAGACAGATCGTGGTAATGAACTGTAAGTAAGGAGCTACCTGGCTCAAGTAACCAAACCTCTAAAAAATAGAATTCTGATTCCAACACATATGTCAAAAGAATTGGATTTTTATGCTGATTTCGATAATATAAGTATAATCAAGTTTAGTCCTACCCATCAAAAGTTGCGAGTCTGAGAAAATGTGCCTTATTTTCGAAAAAAGTAGGAAACAACCCCTAAAAGGCATATAATCTTAATAAAAATCGCACCATCAGATTCAGCGTATCAGAAAACTATGCTGTAGAAATTTCAAGCTCCTATCTGCACAAATGTGGAATGGATGCGTGTTTATTTGTTTTTCTGGTGTTTTTTCCCAGGAGTGATTGCACCGACCCAGCGGTCCTAAAATTTCTTGAGAGAGCTCATTCGTATGGAAGTTAAAAGTTCTAGTGCCCTTTTTAAGTGACAAAAAAATGGAGGGTAGCTAGTCCCCCTCCCACGCTCATTTTTCCCCAAAGTCAGCGGTTCAAAATCTTGAGATATTCATTTTGTTCTGCATAGTCGAAATATCTAATAACTACGTCTTTGAGGACGACTTAATCTCCACAGTCCCCGGGAGAAGGGCTAGAAGTTATGAACTTTGTCCGTTGTTTACATATAGCTTAGTAATGGTTGTTGGGAAGTATACAGTCATTTTCAGGTGGGATTTCTTATGGTGTGGGGGTTGGGTGAAAGGGATATGGGAAAGGATCTTTCCATGGATGTATTTTTCATGAGAGAAAAGAACTTCCATGAAGGGGGCGCGGGATTTCCCAGCATTATTTAAAAAACAATCAGAAATTAAATTAAAAAATAAGTTTTTTTCAACTGAAAGTGAGGAGTAACATTAAAACTTAATACAAACATAAATTATTACGTATATGAGGGTTTCATCACCTCTTCAATGCCTCGCTCTTGACGTTAAAGTATGTTTTAGTAATTCAAAAGAGCTTTTTTCTAATCAAACGGCCTTTGGGATTCAGGGGTCAGTCTTAAAAACCTGGAACAAAATTCGAACTTTAGCGTAAAGAGCGAGGTATTGACGAGGGGGTAAATCCCCCCATATTACGTATATGAGGAAATTAGCCCCCTCGTTAATACCTTCGAACTTCGTTAAATAACTGCCGATATAAGCAATAATTTGCTTATGTTATTTTCCAGCCAATCATAGCATTTAATTTTACCTTAAGCAACTTCATAACTATGATGTTTATGTGATAACTTAACAAACCAAGGATATTGCATGTCTTCGGCTTATGGTTGCTATTAAATAATTTAAAACAAGTTGTTTCCAACTGTAAGTAAGCAATAACATTAAAACGAACATAACTTATTACGTATGTCTTTTAAAGATCTTTTCTATCATTCATTTCAGTCATTTGAGAATTACTCAACTTGTGACTTTCAACAAACAGTTCGTGGTAACGAACTGTAGTAATTAGCGACCCGGCTCAATAGTAACCGAAACTCTAAAAAATGAAATTTTAATACAAACAGTAACATCAAAAGAATCGCATTTTCATGCTGATTTCAAATAGATAAGTTTCATCAGGTTTAGTCTTACCCAACAAAAGTTTTTTATTGCTCTGTAAAGTAGAAATGTGATAAAGACTCAAACCTTAGCGTAAAGAGCGGGGCGTTGAGGAAGGGACAGCCCCTTTCAAATGCGGAATAATTTCTGTTTGTTTTAAGTTTTAATGTCACTCCTTACTTTCAGTTAAAAAAATCTGTTTTTTTATTTAATTCTATATAAGAGCTTGAAACTTCACTGAAGGGTAATCAAATTCGCTGAATCTGATAGGGTAATTTTCATTGAGATTCATTGACTTTTAGTGGGGTGTTTCTCCCCCTTTTCGAAAATCAGGGAAACTTTTTCAGGCTTTTAATTTTTGATGGGTAACTTAAAACTTGATGAATCTTATATATTTGGAACCAGCATAATAAGCTGATTCTTTTGATGTATCTATTGATATCGAAATTCAATTTTTTAGAATTTTGGTTACTATTGATCCGAGTCCTTCTTTACTTACAGTTCATTACCATGAACTGTTTGACCACTATGGATGTGAAAACTTCTGAATACAATTCTTGGAACAAGATAAATGTTTGTAATTCGAGTCAATGTTAAGTTGTAATTTATATAAGTTTGGAAATATTAAGTGGAGCACACACTTCCCTGGAATTTATGATGTTTGTCTCCTGGAAGTTGGAAAGTGGGATATTGGGTTTATAGTACTGTAGATGGCCAAGTTTTAGTAGAATATGGAATAGCGAATTTCTAAAGATCTAAATTCAAGGGACCTAGGAAATCATTTATATACGGATTTCTGAAGTGTTTAAAGTAGTTCCTCTCGTGCACTACTTCTGTAAAGTTCCCCTCTTGTGTTTGGTTTCAAACCATGTGTATAAACTTGGTAGAATAAATATGTTTTATTTTATTTTTTTACACGCCAATTTTGTTCCTTGCTTTTCAGTCAAAACTCTACAGACAGCAATTTTTTTAAAATAGGACTAATCAATACAGGCTCTAAGTTACATGCTTAACAAGAACCTAAATCAATTCTTTCGTGTCAAAAAACCGCTGTCGGCATGTCTATTGTCCATTGGACAATTAACACCTTCATTAACCTTTTATTCAAATCTTTTGCTCCCGCCGTTTGAAAAATTGTCGGTGATTAATCACCCGTATCTCATTACATTTTGACCAAAGTTTGAGCTTGTGTAATGTAAAACAATAACCAGAGTTCCCAAATCAGCAGGGTAAGTGGAAGTAAAACAATTTAAAAGTATCTTTAACGGAGCATCTCATCACAGGAGGGTGCTTCCAAACTTGTAAGTTACCTGAGGGGCTACGTGCTATCAATGACAAGGCCGAAATTCCATTTTAAAAGATTATAAAATAAGAGGATGTCGGGGTGCAAACTCTGGAATAAGTTTGTCTATGACAATTATGCTACATAGTTATGATTTCTATGCTTTTCACAATTGAGTGAGGCTGAGGGATTTTCACCTTCCTGAGTCAGTACTCAATTCTCTGAATACATCAGGGGATAATGGATCTTCTGAGATAGGAGAGAGGGCAGAATGTATAGCATAGAAATAGATACAAGCAAGGGTGTCAGAATTGGAGGCAAAGAGGAAGGGGAGTAAGGGTTCATGTTCATGCAACCCCGCTACAAAAACTGCTAGAAGCAGTTCTGCTTGAAGCAAGAAATAATGAAAAGACTCAGGCAAACATCCCCTCTGAATCACCAGGATTTGGTTGTTTTGTTTTCATGCTTTTTGTTTATTTCTGCATTTCCTGCAATGGTTTCCGCGTTTGGGCAAATACTTACAGACATAAATCAAAGAGGGCAGGAAACCTTCCTCGAAATTCTTTCAAAAGACCCCTTCCCCCCGATAAAAGGGGAATAAATGCATACTTATTATGTTTGCTTCTCCGTTATTCTACTTCCTTCTCTCCTTGAAATTTTAGGTATGTTTGACCCCTCTCAACAAGTTCATCCCTCCCAGGAAAAAATGGACTCTTAAACATATGCCAGCTCAAGAGAGAATTTTTAAAGCGGAACAGTATGATTACAGAAAATTGGCCACGCAGAAGAGAACATACTATAGAAAAAGGGGGAGGTTGTCCTTTGGTGAATACAAACAGGTTAGGAGGGTGGTCCTTTACTTGAACTCGGCGAAATTTGAATAGCAGGGTTTCCAGTTGTAAGCTGATGTTAAAAGATGAAATCACAAAAAAAGGTAAAAAGTGGATATATATGAAGCATTTTGTTTCCGCTTTCAGCATTAGCTTAGTTCAGTTGAGGAAGGAGTAAATTAAGATAAAGAGTAAATCAATTGAGGAAAGACGTGACGATAATTTATAAGACTTTGACCAGAAAGAATTATTATTCTTCAAAAAGAATAATTACAAGAAAGAATTATAATTATTTAGAGTAAATTATTTGACAATTTATAGATTATGCAATTTTCGGTTGTTTCAAACATTTCGTGGTAACGAACTGTAAGTAGGGAGCGACTCGGCTCAATAGTAACCAAAACTCTAAAAAACAGAATTTTAATATCAATAGATATATCAAAAGAATTGGCTTATTAGGTTGATTACAAATATACAAGATTCATCCAGTTAAGTGTTGCTCATCAAAAGTTACGAGCCTTAGAAAAATTACCAAATTTTGAACTACGGAGGAAACACCCCATAAAATTAAAAGATATCTTAATGAAAGTCACACCATCAGATTCAGCGTACCAGAGAACCCAACAGTAGAAGTTTCAAGCTCCTATCTGCAAAAATGTCGAATTTTGGTGTTTTTGCCAGCAGACAGATCACGGATGCGTGTTTATTTGTTTTGTTTTTTATGGCACTTGGTATCTAGCAAGTGACATATAACGATCGCAAATTATGTCGGTCTGTCTGTCCGTCGGTCTGTCTGTCCCAGTTATTGCTACTTTAGGCACTTTCAGGTAGGCTAGGACGATGAAATTGGGCAGGCGTATCAGGAACCAGACCAGATTAAATTACGAATTGTCGTTTCCCCGATTCGACCATCTTTGGGACGGTTAAATCGGAAAAATTAGAAAAAATATGTTTTTAACTTACGAACCGGTGATCGCATCTTAATGAAATTTGATATTTGGAAGGATATCGTGTCTCAGAGCTCTTATTTTAAATCCCGACCAGATCCAGTGACATTGCGGGGAGTTGGGGGGGGGAACTAAAATCTTAGAAAACGCTTAGAGTGGAGGGATTGGGATGAAACTTGGTGGGAAAAATAAGCGCAAGTCCTAGATACGTGATTGACATAACCGGAACGGATCCGCTCTCTTTGGGGGAGTTCGGGGAGAGTTAATTCTGAAAAATTAAAAATGAGGTATTTTTAACTTACGAAGGAGCAATCGGATCTTAATAAAATTTGATGCTTGGAAGGATATCGTGTTCCAGAGCTCTTATTTTAAATCCCGACTGGA
This sequence comes from Artemia franciscana, assembly GCF_032884065.1. NCBI lineage: Eukaryota > Metazoa > Arthropoda > Branchiopoda > Anostraca > Artemiidae > Artemia > Artemia franciscana. Next base: position 11,766,979 of record NC_088865.1, on the reverse strand, counting down.
TCCGGTGACATTGCGGGGAGTTGGGGGGAACCCAAAATCTTGGCAAACGCTTAGAGTGGAGGAATCGGGATGAAAATTGGTGGGAAAAATAAGCACAAGTCCTAGATACGTGATCGACATAACCGGGACGGATCCGCTCTTTAGGGGAGTTGGGGGGGGAAGGTTAATTAAAAAAAATGAGGCATTTTTAACTTACGAAGGAGTAATCGGATCTTAATGAAATTTCATATTTAGAAGGACCTCGTAACTCAGATCTCTTATTTTAAATCCCGACCGGATCCATCGTCATTGGAGGGGACCAAAAATCTTGGAAAACACTTAAAGCGGAGAGATCAGGATGAAACTTGGTGGGAAGAATAAGCACAAGTCCAAGATATGTGACGAAAATAACCAGACCTGATCTGCTCTCTTTGATGGAGTTGGGGAGGCGGGGGGGTTAGTAATTCGGAAAAATTAGAAAAAATTGGGTATTTGTAACTTACAAACTGGTTATCAGATCTAAATGAAATTTGATCTTTTCAAGAATCTTGTGCTTTAGAACTCTCATTTTAAATTCAGAACAGATCTGGTGAAATTGGGGGGAGCTGGAGGGAAAACTAAATATCTTGGAAAACGCTTAGAGTGGAGAGATCGGGATGAAACTTGATGGGAAGAATAAGCCCAAGTTATAGATATATGATATCTATAATTGTATAGACATAATTGGAACGGATCCGTTCTCTTTAGGGGAGCTGGGGGTTCTTAATTTGGAAAAATTAGAAAAATTGAGGTATTTTAACTTAAGAACGGGTGACCGGATCTTAATGAAATCTGATATTTAGATGGAACTCATGTCTCAGACCTCTTATTTCAAATCCTGACCAGATCTGTTGACACTGGAGGGAGTTGGAGGGGGAAATTGGAAATCTTGGAAAACGCTTATAATTATCGTAGATACCTGATTGACGTAGCCAGACTGGATCTGCTCTCTTTGAGGGAGTTAGGGGATGGGGTTCAGTGCTTTGGCGAGTTTGGTGCTTCTGGACGTGCTAGGACGATGAAAATTGGTAAGCGTGTCAGGGAGCTGCACAAATTGACTCGATAAATTCGTTTTCCCCGATTTGACCATCTGGGGGGCTGAAGGGAGAGGAAAAATTAGAAAAATTGAGGTATTTCTAACTTACGAGTGGATGATCGGATCTTAATTAATTTTGATATTTAGAAGGATCTCGTGACTCAGAGCTCTTGTTTTAAATCCCGACCGGCATTAAGCTTCTGATTTTCCATTTAAAGAAATCTTTTGATTCTTATAATTTTTCCAGAGCTCATACCATATGAGCTCTTGGCTCTTTGTTTTTCCGACCTCGTCACAAGTGCTATAAGAGCTCTTAGCTCTTGTTTTTCCCAGTGGCGATTGTATGGAACTAATAGTCCTAGAAATTGGGGAGAGGGTGCATTTGAACGGAAATTAAAAGTTTAAGTGCCCTTTTAATGGACCAAAAAGATTAGAAGGCAACTGGACCCCTTCCCAGTAACAGATCAGTAACGGTTAGTAACAGATGATAATGGAAACGTTTTCACTTCGACAACTAGTAAGGTAACTTCGAGGCTGTCTCATCTATAAGCGGTATCTTACTTTTTACACTTCTCATAAAATTATCGAAAGCCAGTTGTAAAGCTGTTCTCAAGCGGGAGCAGAGGTTTCCCCCTGAAAATTCCACCCCACCCCCATTAAAAATACCTCCGCAATAAAATTGAGCAGCCACAGAGAAAGTAAAAAATAGGTATAGTACTTCAAATAATGGTCAGATGTTCTAAGGGTAACAAAATGACCAGATATCAGTAAACGCTTCTAGGACAGGGGCTGGTCGGTCTCCAATCACTTTAGACTTTAAAAAAGGACAAGATCTCTCAACTGAATGATCAATGGATTTAATAGGCATCCTCCAAAGTTTCTACGGTCACGTGGGGGAGTTTGGAGCTTAGGAGGGATCATCCCCCTCCTATGCGGAATAAATTCTGCTCAGTTCGAGTTTAATGTTACCCTTTACCTTCATCGTAACGGCTTAGATCAAAGATATTTTCGGAAATCTAGAAAAATCGTATTTCTTACCTCCACCCCCCCTCCTTAGAACCAATTCTGTATTTTTTGAAGGTTCAATGTAAGTTAGGATGTTTTGGCAATGGGCCATTTCAGACACCTGAACCCTACTTAACTAAAACGATCAGAAAACCCTAGTGCAGAGGTTTCAAGCTCTCATATATAATATATAAATATAAAAATTTGTAATTTGTGCTTTTTGTCAAAGTCACAGATGCCTGTTGTATGTGTCTTTTTTTTAGGGATGATCGTATCGAATCAAGGGTCCTAAAGGACTCGGAGAGGGCTAATTTGAACAACAATTAAAGTTTTAGTGCCCTGTTATGTTACCAAACATATGGCAACTAGCCCCCTTCCTATACCCCCTTTTTCCCCAAAGACATTTGATTCAATATTTTAGATAGCCAATTTATTCTGCATAACTGAAAGGTCCAATAAAAATGCCTCGCAACCCCCCCCCCCCATAGCCCCTAGGAAGAGGCCCCTACAAAAAACCTAAGAAACACATCAACATTTGTTTCTATGTCTTTTGTTACGTTTTGCGTGTCGGGTAAAAATTTTGGACGGGGGAGTGGGTCAAACCCTAAACTCCCCCTGCAATAGAGCCTTCGTATCTCTTGTGTTTGTGTCTTACTCCGTTATATGCTGTAGTTTTATACCTTTTGTTTGCAAGGACAAGTCTAGATTGAAACTTTTTGTTGCAAGCAGTACTGTTTGAAAGTAGGCTAGCTTAAATGTAGCAGCTCATCACAGGGGGGTGCTTCCAAACTACTGAGTTAACTTTGTTATGAGCGGGTATATACTAGATCTTCAGGATTTTTATGAAGTGAAAGATTTTGTGGGCAAACTTCTAACCCTTTTCACAGCATGAGATCTGGGCTGTAACTGAAAAATTTGTTTTATGAGAGAAACCGGCAGTTATATCTGAAATTTAATTTTTGCTATATTTTGGGAAAGGGTCATGAAATAAAATATGTATCTCATAAACTACATTGGTCATCCATAGATGTCTGTTTCGGTTGGTTTTTTTTTCAAAAGTAATTTTGGATAAAATGTTTGTAAGCTAAGGAATCTACCAGGCATCAAAATAAGATTAAATTTAAGAATTCAACGTTATTGGTGAAATAAACAAAAAATTGGAGGCTCTTGCGCTCCCATGGTCTGTTCAAAAGTACAACTAAAAAGGATTTCCAGTCACGTTTGGCGCAATGACACGGTACAAAAGTGCGTAGAGAGGGGGAACGGGGTATTTCAGTTATAATTCTGCTTAGATCTAAGAATTTTAACAATGTTCGCTCTAACTAACTACATTTCCACATAATTGTATACTTTTATGTTAATGCAAACAAGGCTTACCCCGTAATGTAATCCCCCCATATATATATATATATATATATATATATATATATATATATATATATATATATATATATATATATATATATATATATATATATATATATATATATATATATATATATATATATATATATATATATATATATATATATATATATATATATATATATATATATATATATATATATATATACATATATATATATATATATATATATATATATATATATATATATATATATATATATATATATATATATATATATATATGTATGTATATAAACATCAAAAACAAGAAGAACAATAGGGAATTTTTTAAGACAGTGGGAAACAAATTAGAATGAATATTTCAGCCCTACCGTCCTCAGCAATACAAATAAGAAAAAACAACTTACAAGAGGATAAAATCAATGAAACTAAAATGAACAGTTTTTCAAAACAGTCCCAGCATCCTTACCTCAGCGAAGTTCAACCAGGACTAATAAATAAATTGTTATGAAACGAGGCAATTCATTGAATTGAAAGAAAATGATTTAAAAACACGTTTTTAATGCCAGCCTAGCTTTTATAGGGAAAAAAGTTCCTATTGTTCTTCTTGTTTTTGGTGTTAGTCATGGAAAGGCAGTGAGGTCTTCGTCGTATATATATATATATATATATATATATATATATATATATATATATATATATATATATATATATATATATATATATATATATGGATTCACCGGGTCTCGGCAGGCTTCAATATATGGGTTCTCACTATCGCTTGTCTTCTAAACGCAGACAATTTGAGCCTTTTCTTGATGTCATGACGTCCAAATGGACCCTAAATTTAAAATAAAGTGCCTTTTTGAAAATATGTTTTTTTTATAGACCTTGAACTTTTTCCTCGGCTTGTCTTTTGTTACTATGAAAGACATCGCCAAACCTTTGTTTCTTTTAATTGTTCAGGTAGTGGGGAAAAAAACTTCTTTTTCTTCCGACGATTTATCTTGATTTATTGAGGTATGATAGGCATTGATGACCTTATCCGTGTCAAAATCCAAAACCTGCTAATCATCGTTATGATTTTCATTTTTTTTTTTTTTTTTTGGTTCGTTTTACCTCGGTTTGTCTTTTTTCATTACCAAATACATATTGCCAGACCTTTTTTTTAACAAAGGAATGGTAGGCATTGATGACTTTATCCATGTAAAAATCCCAAACCCAATAATCATTGGTATAATTTTCAATTTTGACACGTCTTGATTTTCGCTGTCCAGGTTGATTTTCATTGACTCGCTCACATATTTGGTGTCGCTTGTCTTCTAACCGCGTGTATGTTTGCTCTTCATTTCATTTTTGACACGCTCTAATTGTCGTTTTCGCATACTTTTTAACCTCCCGTATCTGTGATATTCATCTTTATTTGCCTTAATTTTAGGAAAAAAATTATACGAGTGACGTCATTTTTATATACATAGGTATTACAATCAATTATTTATATAATATAATGGCAGTAGGAAGGCTCAAAAAACGAAATTTGATGTTGCAGTAACTATAAAATGATGATTCTTTGGAAGCACCACCTGAACTATCAAACGTGGTAAGATGTGAAAATCGACAACCTGGATCATCAATTGTGACAACAACGATGTGGACAGCTAAAGAAAAGGCCATTGCTAAATTATCTGAAAATAATCAAAATACAAAATAGTGTTAAAAATGAAAATAAAGAGCAAAGATACGGGTTTTAGAAGATATGGACAATTTGAGCATGCCAAAAATAGAAATCAGGACGTGGTTAGAAGACATACAATACCGCGCAAGTGAGCGAATCAAAAATGAAAATGAAGAGCAAAGACACGCGCAGTTGACACACAAAGTGGCGTGTCAAAAATGAAAATGAAGAGCAAAGACACACGGGGTTAGAAGACATGCGACACCGAGAATGTAAGCAAGTCAAAAATGAAAATGAAGAGCAAACACAGGCGCGGTTAGAAGACATGCGACACCAAGCATGTGAGCAAGTCAAAAATAAAAATTGAGAGCAAAGACACACTCGGTTAGAAGACAAGTGACACCAAACATGTGAGCGAGTTAATGAAAGTCAACCTGGACAGATAGAATCACAACGTGTCAAAATTGAAAAGGACGTCGATGATGATTGGATGTGAGGTTTTGACATGGATAAGGTGACCAATGCTTACAATACCTTTGCTAAAAAAAACAAAGGTTCGGCGTCATGCATTTCATGATAACGAAAGATAAGCCGAGGTAAAACGAACCAAACAAATTGAAAATGATAATGATGATGATTGGGTTTTGGATTTTGACACAATAATATCATCAATGCCTACCATACTTTTGAAAATCAGAAACCTGGACTAAATAAATCGTTGGGACAGAAAGAAGTTTTTGTCCCACAATATGAACAACTAAGAGAAACAAAGGTTCAGCGATGTGTCTTTCATAATGACAAAAGACAAGCTAAGGCAAAAGAAAAATTTCTTCTTTTCTAAGTAATTTTTAACGATGGAAAATACTATTTTTCTTGTGTTGGCTTCTTTTAATTTAGAATATCAAAACTTAGCATGGCACTTGCGTCTTATACGCCACTCGCTCATGTTTCCGCTTTCAAAACTCGAGAACAAACCGGTTTCTTCGTTAGTTTCTTTCAGTTTAGCGTGAGACAAGACAAAGACAAGTGACAGAATGGATGGGAAATATATATTTTGGGCTATAGATTTGCACATTAGGGGGGTGGGAGGACATAAGAAATTTGGACAGTTTGAAGTTAGAAAACAATTCTTAATTCACAATCTACACATTTTGTATGCAGACCAACTACACATTAGCGGGTTTAATACACAAGTACCCTTAGGGTTACTAAAAGCGCTCTATCTTCAAATTCAATTCCAAAATCAGCATTTGTTTCGTTTTTTAGTTTTTACTTCAATTTTCAATATTCACATTTAATAAACACTTTACACATAATATTTATTTTGCCTTGCTTGCGAGAATTGTTTTGAGGAAGATGACAACTGACTGTTTCCCTCGATCTTTGAAGAACAACAAAGATCTTAAAAAATAAAATGATTCTTATAATAGAGGAAAAAGCAACAAGATATTCATATATTCCGTCTACGTTTCACAACACCACGGAAGTGCCAAATCTCAATACAATGAGCATTACAATGCAATTGATTTGCAAATGATTCAACTCAGTGGGACCAGTGGCAGTTCTAGGCCTGTGCAGGAGATCAGCTACCCCCCTCCCCAGTTTACTCTGACACTAAATTCCTTATATTTTCACACTCTTATGGTATACATTGCCCTCCTAAATTATGAGGCCTAAAACCGGTACTGAAGGACTAAAAAAAAATTCACACATCAAGATGGCAAAGATAGATACGTAGCCCCCAAAAAATAATAATACAGTCGATGGGTATATCCTCATCAACACTCATCATCAGATTTTACGTCCAGACTGAGGGAATATTCAACCATGAATAGAGCTTGTTGCATTATCACATTTAGAAAAGAGACTCCCCTCCCCTCATGGGCCAATTTTGTCATCATTTAACTCTATAGAGGGGTGACTCACTGCCTTATTATTGGTTATTTTTCAGGTAAATACAGTGTCCCACACCTTGTCCAGAAAAGTTCCTTTTAGAAAAAAAAGCATGAAACACTTAATTGTTCTACTCAAGTTTATTCTAAAATAATCTGTAAATAATGTTCGATCAGAAACAAAATAGAATTCTAAGCGTTCTAGATAAATAAGTTTTACCAGCTATTCATGGTAATTTTAAAATTTAAATCTGCCAACCTAATTTGTTTTGCTATCAATAAAGGAAGCGCCACTATTTTATTTCTATAGATGCTTCTGAGATAAACAACAAACCTATTTGGAAGTAATCAGCATTCACAATGCCAAGCATTAATTGATGGCTTTACAGTAGAGGTCAGCATTGTCAAATAAATTCATCATTTAAGAAGAAAACTGTACAAGTTGGTTTCACATTTCTTGAGACAATTGAACTGCCAAGATGCCAAATAAATTAGGTCCGTAATATAAACAAGGTACGTTATGAAGAGCACTGATTGTTTTGCAGTATATTGATGGCTTCAGTTTCAACGCACCGTATGGGTGCGTTGAAAAAAAATAGTTTTTTTTATAAAATAAGTATAGTTTTTTATAAAATAAAAAAATATTAATTTATTATAAATTAAATTAATTTATTATAAATTAATTTATTTTTAATTATAAATTAATTATAAATTAATTTATATAAATTAAGATAATTTATATAAAATAAAAAATAGTTTTTTTTATAAAAATAGTATAGTTATAGTTTAAAAAAAAAGTCAAGATTTGTTGAGAGTAACACAATGTTTCTTGAGGAATTGCATTCGAGTATTTCATTAGAGTGTTACATTAGATTATTTCTTGGGGAATTAGTTTTTTCGGGGGCAGGGGAGTAGGCTGTAGGGCTGGGGAGAGTAGTGGGTGGAAGGGGTGACTGGAGTAGTATTTGATTATGGTTGTTGTCCCAGGGGTGATAGTTTTTATTTAATTGCCATGCGTTAGCGATTTTTCCCCCTAGCATTGTGATTTATACTTATAATGGTTTATATTTTTGTTCGTTATGTTAGATAAAGTCCAAGTCAGTAGAACTGCATAATGGTATTAGCCCATAATAGTACTAAACCGCATAATCAGCCCACATTAGAAACAAAGAACATTTCAAAACTTTCATTATTGGTTTTGCAGTATATTTTTTTTTTTTATGCCAGAATTCTTGAGACCAAGACACTGAAAATTTAGGTCTGGTAAGGGTGTCAGTTGGGGATGAGTGAGAAGCTGCAGAAGGATGGTATACTGCTACATTTTATACCCCCCCCCCTAGCTAGATTTTGAAAATACTTTATTATAACGTTTTAATTGAAAATGACCTTCTTTGGTATCTCTGTTTATAAATTGAAAAATAAACTTGCCCTCCCCCCGGATTTTTAAATAATCATTTTTCTCCCACTCCCTAAATAATTTTGTAAATTGACAACATTGTTGTATGATATACACTAGAATGGATTACATAGGATTGAAACTAGGATTACATAAGATTCATTTTTAATGTGGATGATCCTCCGAAATCGGTCTTTTGCATAAATTGTAAATTCGTTCATCGAATATAGACAACTTATTCACTTAGAATAAGTGGTGAAGATGATGTAAAGACGATTTGTTTCAGCGTTGTTTTGATAGAACGGAATGCATATGTAAAACACACATTAAGGTTGCAAATACAGTTTTGTTTAATTTTATGTATTGCTCATGTGTCCATAAATTTACAACAAAAAGATATAATGTTATTCAAAATTTTGGTTTTTAGTACATGATCATAAATTGGAAATTTTTATCATAGCTAAATAGTGTCGACAGGCAGGTATACAGAACGGGAGAGGATGACTTGCTATCTTCCGTATATTTAAAGTTTCTACGATTCTCCAATGATTTCTACTATATTTCACACAATTAATTCACCTAAATGGTAGTTTTTTAAGGTTTTTCTCCCAAATATCGCTTAATTTTTTTCCATACGTGCCTGAGTCCTGTGAAACTAGGGTATAAAACATAATACATGAAGCTTCTTAAACACAAAGCAGGAGATTCAGTGAGCACCAATAACCCCTATTTGGCATTTGATATCCTGGCTGAACCTCGCTGAAGTAATGATTCTGAGACTTTAATTTTTTTTTTAATTTAAGTTAAGTTAATTTAAGTTTAATTTAAGTGAAAGACCAGATTTTATTGTAAGTTTAATTTTATGCATGTTTGGTTTGCTGAGGATGGCTTTTGGATATAGAGCCGAAATATTCATTTAAGGTTTAAATAAACTTCACTGTCTTAGATAAACTCCCTGGTATTTTACTTGTTATGGGTTTTATGATATAGGACACGGCAATTATGCAACCAACCAAAGAACTGTCCTGCAACAAACATCTATTCTGTACATTATAAATAATGCTTTGAAATATAAAACAGTTGGATACAGGACATATATATATAAATTCATAACTTACCACAAGGTCCGTGGTATTTTATCTCTATTCCCTTTTTTCGGAGACAAGACTCTCTTTTTAAGTGGCACACTGATTCATAATCAATGGCATCGGTGCCACAGATTGTACCATTTTTAAAGACGTCCTCACAACTCATAGTACATGTGCAGCTATGAGAATCATTAACGGCTACACAAGTTCCATAAAAGGGGCAGGCAACATCATTGCAAGGATCTATAAGAAAAATATTGATATTGTTAACTTGTTCCTCTGATGTTGTTCCTGAAGTCATGATTAAATAAAAAAACCGCTTTTTCAACCGAAAGTAAGGAGCAACATTAAAACTTGAAACGAACAGAAATTATTACGTATATGAGGGGTTTTACCCCCTCGTCAATACCTCGCTCTTTACGCTAAACTTAAATTTCCATCAGTTCTTTAAGAATGACCCCCGAATCACAAAAGCCATTTAATTAGAATAAATAGCTCTTTTGAAAGTACTAAGAATACTTTAGCGTAAAGAGTAAGGTATTTCTGAGGAATCTGACGGTGTGATTTTCATTATGATTATATCACCTTTGGGGATTGTTTCCCCATTTTTTTGAAAACAGGCGAAATTTTCTCAGGATCGTTACTTTTGATCGCTAAGACTAAACTTGACAAAACATAAAAATTTACAATCAGAATAAGAATCCGATTCTTTTGATGCATCTATTGGTATCAAAATTCCGTTTTTAGAGTTTCGGTTACTATTGAACCGGGTCGCTCCTTACTTACGGTTCGTTAAATGAACTTTTTGATAAGTGATAATACCAATGCAAAAAGCTATGAAGAAAATGTACTCACCTCGCTCCAAACGCCACTTTTAGTGGCAGAACTCAAACTGCAGCTAATGACTAGTTTCTAGCTGTTGTAAATGGCTACAAAATATACCAGAAGTTATACACCCCCATGCTAATATTGGTTGGAACGCATCAACCCCGTAAGATAGATTAAAATGTACTTCTTTTGATTTTTATCTTACAGCCCCCCCTCCCTTGAAAAATGTTTTCATTCCCCTTCCTAACGGCAAAAACTGAATGCACTTAACTTGCAACTATTTTTGATCGAACAATTTATTCTTCTTAACAGTTTATGGTCAAAATGCTTAAGATAATTAGAATTTGGCGACGATTCGAATGCTTGAGTTGTTAAAAGATTTTATTGGTAAATTTTTAACTTTTACCCCTGAATGAAACGATAATAGTTTTTAGATAAAGAGCGACATCTTATAGAAGCTGTTATTTCAGTTGTTGTTTCGGGCCGAACTAAATCTAGGACTAATGTTGTTTAGTCAAGACGCAACAACGTATTCAGGATATTGCTTCGGTAGGGGAGGCGCTAGCCTCGAGAAACTCAACAAATAAGGAAGTTGCAAATAATACAACATAGGAACGATTGGACAATCTCAAAATCTCACAGGAATCAGACCCTGAAGTGCCCTACTCTTTGCAGAGGCGCCTGTGGGATACTATCGGCCTATCCTGAGCTGTCAACTTAGCTTCCTCCTTCAACTTTTGCATTAAATACAAATACGAATTACAGTAACAGATTTTGACCTTGTTAGGCTTAATTATAGAGTAACTAAGCCCAATTTCTAATAGTATTTGTTGATGACAAGAAACATACATGAACTAGTGAAGCAAATACAGAAAAATATGTGGACCCTTTTTTACGAAGCCTCGTGCTTCCAGGAGAGGAACACTGTCGCATCCCCACATCTCACAAAAAAGAGATGAATTATGGGTAAAGGTTGGGGAAATACGAAAAACAACATGAAAAACCCAAATTTTAGGGGTACTTCATGCATGAATTGTCTAAAAAAAAAATATATATATAAGCTACGTAACTGATAATGTTTTATAGACTTTATCTTTACAATTTGAAATCAAGAGGAAAAAATGTGGTGTTTCAGTTTAATCAACCAACGCACAGCAAAATCTAACGGTCCTCCTGATCAGAATTAAAGAAAAAATTCTAAAGTAAAAAAAAAGAACAATTTTTCTTTTGGAATGAAAGGACAGAGCACCTTTAAAACTGAAAACGAGCAGAAATTATTCAGTATATGAGGGGGCCACCACCTCCGTAACCCCTTATGCTCAAAATATTTAAGAGCGCAGGAAATAGACAAACAATTGCCATTTATGGGCCCTCTTGGTTAAGCAGTCACTTTTAAAGTATTTGAAACAATAAGAGAGTGAGTCAAGCTTTATCGTGAGGAGTGGGGGTTACAAAGAAGGAGACCTTTTCATCCATAGAATAGTATCTGCTCGCTTTGGGTTGTAATATCTTTCTTTACTTTCATTTGAATAAAAACTTTTTTACTAGATTTATTCGTTCGTTTTATACCATTCCTAAGGTTACTTTAAAGAGGGGAGGACTGCAAACCCCTCCAACCCTAATTCCTTAAGCCAAAATTTGAGTTTTTCAGAACAAAGATTCGCAAAAAAGGCTTATTTGGTGAATATGATCATCAAAATAAAGCATAACTGTCCAAAAATGCAATATCGTCTCTGCAGTAAAAGGGGAACTTTCACCCTTGTCTTGGCGTCAGGTGGGCCGGTACTGCAGTGGGTTTTTAGTAGCAGATGTAGTAGTTCAAGCTATTGAAAAAATGCTATGATATAACCGTTCATGACTTATGCAATGCTTCAAGCTGAATCGCCTCTTCAGAACCAAGCAGAGCTGACACTGGAAGAAATTCCTTGATAATGGAAGAATAGAAAAAACTAACGAACATCATCATTCAAGACTTCAGTAATTTTTGGACCATTTTTTTCGAGCATCAAAAATCCTGCAAAATTAACATGTACGAGACAACTGGATGAGCATTTTGCCATTTTTTTTAATATATTGCTTATGTATTATCCGGGCTTCAACCCTTGAAGTCGTTAGCCTTCTTTGTCTCTGGGTGTAATTTGAACCTTAAAATTTAACTTGAGTCCTAAATATAGCATTCTATCAATTTTACATTTTTCATGGTACTATCAAGAGGAACGGGTCATAAGGCCTAATGGCAAATCATAACAATCAAATTGCAGGCACAAGTAATTGTCGTTCAATACATTTGTAATTATCAAGGCTTGTCATTGGCAAAGACGTGACCAGATGATCAATCAGATACTTATATTTAATTCCGGAACAACCTAGGATGACGGATAATTTGTCAAAGTAATAATGTCTGGATCAGCCA